>NC_073384.1:3921314-4068127 GCF_028641065.1 Leucoraja erinaceus | reverse complement strand
CCTGTGGCTCCTTAAAAAGGGGAGCAGGGGGTAGGGAGATGAAGGCCAGAGACGCGCACGATACACTGAGTTCAGGCCCACTGCATAAGCCCCATGCCATGACTCATATTGAATCGAGCTCGGCAGGCTCGAACGCCCTTTTCGAATGCGCCTACTCCTGCAAACCCTCATTTGCTCCCTCCTCGCGTTCTATTGCTTTTCTAGTACACTCACGGCAGGTACCCGGGGAGGCAAAAGTGGTAAGCCTTGTGAAAGACTGGTGCAAGTTTTTCAACATGTTGAAAAAGGTCCACGAGGAACCCGACGTAGTAGTTACCTACGAGCCGGCCAACACTATTACCGTAATCTACGAGTTCCGATCGGGGCAAACCTCGGGAGACACCTTCTTGCTTAGATTTCTGTTTTTCTACAGGGGACAGCCCCCGTTAGTGTTGATGATTATTTGACTCCCTTTCTTCTGCAACAAGGACCTAAGCTGCGGCGGACGGTGGGCAGCGTGGGAGCGGAGTAGAGTTGCCTGGTTATTAGAGCGCAGCGGGGGCTAGTAGCGGGTGTGGGTGTGGGGTTCAGCAGCCGCCGGGCCAAGACGCGGTGCTGTTGGTTTTTAGTAGCCGGGGTGGGTTAGTAGAGTGTGGGGTTCTTGGTGGTTTTTAGGTTTTAGAGTCTAGTTGCTTGCCTCACACCGCCGGAGGACCCGGTTTCGATCCCCCGACTGCGGCCGCAGGTGCTGTCTGCAAGGAGTTTGCACGTTTCCCCAGGACCTGCGGGGGGTTTTCTACCGAGCGTCTTCGGTTTCCTCCACACGCCAAAGACGTAGGTAATGCTTATTCGGTATAAATAATTTGTGCAACCAATATTGTCTCTAGTCTGTGTGTGTAGGGTAGGTGAATGAGTGTGGATCGCGGTCGGCCCACGAGGAAAAGGTGGGCCCGAAGGCCTGGTGTCCACGCTGAATATCTAAAACTAAACTAACCCCTGAGCCCAAGATGTAGAACAAAAGTACGGAACTGGGGGCGACAGTGAAGGTTACACAGCCGCGTTCACATGAGCTTTAGGGAATTCCAGTAGACTTAGAGCCATACATGCGGAAAGGCTCTTTCGGCCCAACTCGCCCACACTGGCAACAACAATGTCCCAGCAACACTCAGTACACCTTCGCCCGGTTTGGTCATAGACCATCCCAAATGTCCTATCCATGTACCGGTCCGATGTTGCTTAACACAATGGGATCGTACCTAGCCTAACTTCCTCCTGGCAACTCGTTACATACACCCACACCACAACCAATCCGTGTGAACCAAAAGTTTAACCCTCGGATCGCTTTTCCCTTCACCTTGAAACCATGTCCGATGGTCATCGAATTCCCCTACTCAGGATAGTAAAGGCCCCCTGTGCATAAGATGTGGGGGAAACATGGGCACTGGAGTATGGGTACATCCCAATCCCCAACCCCCCCCCGCCCCGGCCGGGGTCACAGGTGAGAACGTTTCAAACTCAGTACAGGCAACAGATAGGCCCTGTAGTTAAGGATCGGAGAATTGGGTTTATTAATTTGTCTTGGTTTGGGCCTGTGGGTCTTTTGAACAAAAGTCACCCCGTGGACCCTTCGCGTAGGCGAGGCAATTGGCCACTCTTCTCCCATTTTCACTGCCACATCTCGTTGTATGTGTATGTGACAAATAAACTTGAACTTGACTTGACTTGACCGGGTGGTTGGTCTCTGGCGATGGGATGGGCAGCAAGCAACTCTATCGTTTGGGTTTCGCACCGGGCCGAACCATTTAAGTCTACTCTGTTTCAGGTCAAGGAGTCAACGTGACACCAGGTTTCAAGAACCAGCCTCCTCCCAAGAGACTATTAATCAGTCCGTTAATTAGACAGAAAATGACTGGAGAAATCAGCGGGACAGGCAGCATTCTGTAGAGATCAAGGAATGGGGGACTGTTTTGGGGGTCGAGGACCCTTCTAGTAAGATCTGGACCTTCTTTGGAAGGGTCTTCTCGACCCGAAACGTCACCCATTCCTTCTCTCGGGGATGAGATGTTGCACCCGTTCCACCCCCCCTCCCGCGAGTTACTCCAGCATTTTGTGTCTATCTTTGGTTTTTAACAAGCATCTGCAGTTCCTCCTACACATCAGTCTGTTGTTTAAAACACTGCTCTGCACAACACTAAGGACTATGAACCTTTATGACAGCGCTGGGTACTGATAGCACGCAGCAAACCTTTCATGTCACCATAAGTACACGTGACAATAAACCAACTCGTTAGATTTTGCTTCTTAGGATAAAGAATCAAGGGTATACGGGAGACCCAGACAAGCAGGGGACATGGTCCTTATGATTTTACAGATGAACTCAGCCATGATCAGATTCGAATGGCGGAGGCTTGGCTCGCACTCGGCCGCTCATCGACAGCCAACAATGCCAACGAAACACACCAAAACACATTTTAACAGAAAACATCAACCAACATGGACTCATCACCCGTCACCCACTGGGACTGGAAGACGAGAAAAAAGCTTCAAATCTCTTCCCCCCCCCCCCTCATTGTCTGTCGCCCCCTCCGGCTCGCTGGCTAAAAAGTTCCGTTGAACTAATTCTCTGCTGGGAGGACCTGGAGGATTTTTTCATGCCCCCCTTTGCCATTGTGTCTTACCTTTTCCATTTTTTTTTGTTGATGGACCCCCATGGAATGATAGTTAAAATGGATCCCCCCCTCCCCGTTACCGCCCCCCGCTTCCTACACTTTATTCCGTTTAGGAGTGGAGTTGTTTTGTTAGGTTTCACCTGGTTTTTGTTCGCTAACAATTCTTTTTTTTTTTTTTTTTTGGTTTTTTTTTCTCAAAGGCAAATATGGACCCGTTGGCTTGAGAGGCCATCAATCACAAAGTTAAACAAGTAGCGAAACCATGGTCTTATTATGTAGTGTGGGCAACTGGTGTTTTTATGAATGATATGAAATAAGTTTAGTGGCCAAGTATTCACATACAGGAAATTTTGCCTTGAGTGCTCCTGAACGCAAGTGACCCACATGGACCTGACAGTGACACTTAGGGAATGTACATAGAAACATAGATGCCAGTAGGACCGGCCACCCTTCCGGCCCCCTTTGAGCCAAGAAGCAGAGCCATACCAGTCATTCGTGATCAGGTGATGATGCTGATGATTCAAACATTATCGGTTTTTTAGTTAAACATGTTGAATAAATACCACAAATATCAGAGTGTAAGGACGCTGCTCTTCTCATGCTTGAACACTGAACGTTTTTGGTGGCCTCCCCCCTTGCTTGAGTTAGAGTAGAGCTATACTAGTGGGGGAAAAAAAAAAAAAAAAAAAAAAAAAAAAACACTGTTTTATGTCTGTTCTGTGGGCCAGAGCTTTGACACAGTCCGGAGTCGCCCTCCAGCAGGGAAAGTGATTCAAAGTAGGTTTTAGGTCAAGGGAAGAGAGGGGGGGGGTCAAGAGATGATCTTGCCCCGCTCGCCTCTCCTGGCCCAGTTGCCTTGGGCATGGACCAAACTTCCTCGGGGGGCAATTGCGGACCAGCTTAGCTGGGCGCGGCGCCTTGGTCCCCATGGATAAGTCGCTCGGCCGACCGAAAAAGGAAAAGGAGGCTACGGATTTTTTCGGGTTTTTTGGTTTTATCTGAGTCCATCAGCACCCGCTTACTAATCTTGGGGAAAAAAAACCGCGCGTTTTTACTGGCTGGCTCCTCGTGCCAGCTTGACAGTTCCGGAGTCGACTTCCAGAGGGAGCTTAAGGAAGGATTCAAGGGAGGTAAGTTTTCCCCACTGGACATAAGTAGCCTTGCTTAGACAAAGATCCTATACGGGAAGAGCAAGATAGGACCAAACTCCTGCTAATGCCATGGGGGCTGAAGTTTTGTTTTGTTAGTACGCAAACCGGAGCGGAAAGGTGGGCCTTTTTTCTCATTTCGTAAACCAGACCCGCACCCGACGGGTGGTCTGTCCTTCTTTGTTCCGAACTTCGCAGGGTAGGTAATCAACGGTGCAGGGGGGAACAGTTTGGTGTTAATACATTTAATAATCGGAAAATGAGGAGATGATTTTTTTACCCATCAATACCTTTTATTTTTTCGAGGCTGTCCGGGAATGTTTTCCGTAACCGGCTTAAGGCCTCCGCCCACTAGGCTTTGCTGCGATGATGGCCACGATGGAATATTTCGGGGTGGCAGCATCCCTTTCCTGCGTTAATGAGACACACCTGGACCGTAGTGTGTAACAGTTTGGTCTCCTAATTTGAGGAAGGATATCCTTTGTGATTTGACCGGCAGTGCATCATGTAGTGCAGCGTGGTGTTCACGGAGATGATCCGGGATGCGGGACTTTATATCGAGGGAAAGATTGACACCCCCCACAACGACTAGAGCTCTGTATCTCCACCCCTCGGACCGCCCTTTGTTTGGAAGGATGAGGGGGCATCCCCCTCTTTCCTATAAGAAAACCACATAACAACATTATTAAAAGGGGCCCACTGCGGACCAGCAGAGGCAGGAATTGAGCGTGTTCCCACCCATGTGGGGCCAAGTCCCCAGAACCACCCCCCAGGATCGGGCCACAGTTTAGGAATCAAAGGGGAGGCCATTTAAGAGTTGACTCGTGTTGATGACAATCCATGAAGGGAGGGGGAAAAACGGGTAAAAAAAAATTTTTCTCCTCCGCGAGAGTTGTTCGAATTTGGTGGACATTGCCTGCCACAGAGGGCAGGGATGAGGCCAGTCACTGGATGTGTATTTAAGAGGAGATTTTAGACTTAGAGTTAGGGCGCGGTTGCGTAATCAACGGGCCATTGGTCAGGGCACGGCCCCCCTTGTTCACCCTTCGATAGGCGCGACGATCGCCATCGACCACACATGCAATGGGGGTGCTGGCTCGAAGGGCCCCGACTCTTTCTTCTCTATTAATGGCCCTCCCTCCCTGCCCCCATATTCATCTTCTATTGTTTATATTGCTTGACGTCCCCGGTCAGGTCCGTGGGGGAAAATCACAATGGAATCTGCCAGAGTGAGAATGGTCTAGCCTTTTCGTCAAGAAGTGATCTATCGTGTCGCTAGAGATCTTGGGTTTAGACACTTCAACCAACGCCAAGACGGTGCCTGGTGCGGGGGGGGGGGGGGAGAAGGTTCTTTGTTTGAAGCATTTTATTGCAAAATGCCCCAACCACAATCAGTTCTCTATACCCCGCCCCCAAGAGGGCGGTCCTTTTTCGAAACCACCCACCTGTCCCCCCCATTTTTAGCGCCCGCCTGGAATGTATAATATTCTGGGGGACACACTACTTGACTAACTCACAGCCGCCACACTTTCAATGTAGTTATGGGTACTTAGCGCACATATAGCTGCCTGGGCAGACGGGCACTAGGCCCCTGTTTTCTCCCCCCTTGGTGCCCTGTGATGCACCAGAAGCAAGGATCCCACCCGTAACTGGAGGGACTGGAACCCTGGGGTAGTGCGCAGTTTTAGGGCGGTCTTGCCTGCGGTGGCCCACTCAGATCTTGTGCTGTTGCCTGTTTGCCTTCCTTCCCTGCCCGTTTTTATCACGAGTTTTGTTTATATTATAATACCTTAGATATTCGCCCCTCCCCCTACGTACGTCCCCCCCCCCCCCGTACCAGCCTTATTTACAAGCAGAACCCGCCCCATTCTCTCCTTATTAAACCCTCCTCACCGCCCCCCCCCCCCCGCACCCCCCCCCCCCTCCCCCCCCAGGTTGAATTGTAGGATTTGTTTAAGGAGAAAGAGGGAAAGCGATCAAGACAGCAAGAGCCCACCGATGCCCGCATCAGCAGCCTGGAAAAAGAAAAAAAAAAACCGCCAAAAAGAAAAAAACCAAAATAAAAACAAAAATAAAAACACAACGAAAAAGACCAAAACCAAAAAAAAAATCTTCTATCAATTAAATAAAAAAACAAACCCACAACAAAAAACCAACAACAAAAAAAACTATACACTAAAAGAAAAAAACATGTGGAAGGTTAGACAAAAAAAAAAAATTACAACCAAAAAAAAAAAAACACAATGCTGGAAAAACTCAGCGGGGGAGGCACTCTTCGCGATGACATGCTGCTTGCCTCGGACCGCTGAGTTTCTCAGAATTTTTTTGTCTACCTGGGGAGGGCGTGAGGAGGGCGGAGAGGAATGAAGCCAGCCGACATGGGTGGGAGTCACCAAAACTCTGGTATGCGAGAAAGGAGCCACTGGGACTGGGGGGATCGAGGAGGAAGTCACACCACCTTTGTGTTAAACCAACCTTCGAGAAGCTTGTTGTAATTTTTGCTCAACCGTCCCTTATATTTGGTCCCTCCACCAAGGAGAATGGGAAATAACACAAAAAAATCTAAAGGGCTTAAAATGAGACAAGCAACAAAAAGAGGGAGTGGATTGAGCATCAGGTGCATTGGTCAAAGCTGGCTGCAGCCCAAGCGGTGTGACAAATACGTTTTTTCGGCGGGCACCTTCGTCTCCCCCACCCCCCCCCTCCCTTCCCCCCCTTTTTGTTTTTTTCATATTGCTGATGGATGCTCGGTCGGCCTAACCCTTTTTTTTTTTTGTTTTGTTTTCCCACAAACCCCCCTGTGCCACTACCCTTTTTCTCCTTTCTCTCCCATGGCAGCGGTTCCCCACCCAGACGGTGGTCTCGACGGCGGCTGCACCCCATCTTTCGCTGTTTCTTTTAGTGATACGCGAAGGCAAGAGTTGTAGATGTTTCCTTCCGCTCGCTTCTTAGTGCCAGTTCGTGAAGAGAATTATTATACACCGTGAGGTGGGCTGCGCAAAAACGGCGCCTTTAATTCTTAGTAACCGGAACCTAACCTGCAGCAGATTGTAACTGAAAGGGAATTGAGCATCAGTGTAAAACGTTGTCAAGGTGATAGGTAATTTCTGACAGATGTTTCTGCAACAAAGTTGGATCGACATTACCCACAATAATTTGGGTTTCAGCGTTCTCTTTAAGTACATCTCTACTTCGTTAACTGGGTCCCCCTCTCCCTCTTCCTCTCCTTCCCTCCCTCTACTCTTCTCCCCCCTCACCTTTCCCTCTTACTCTCTCTCTCTCTCTCCCTCTTTTTCCTCCCTTTTCTTCCTTTCTCTTCTTTATCCCTCTTTTCCCCCATTCTCGGTCTCCCTTTTCCTTTCCCCCCCACCCTTCCCCTCTTTTTCTCTCCCACTTCAACCCTTTTTACCCTTTCCTCCCTTTTCCCTCTCACCCTTCCTTCCTCCCTGTTTCTTCTTTCCGGCCCCCAATCTCCTTCCCCCTCTTCTTATCCTCCCTGCTTTCTTCATTCCCCCCTCTCCTTCCTATCTTCCTTTCTTTCCCCCCTTTTTCTTTACTCCGATTTTTCTTTTTTTCTTCCCTTCGCTCATTTATCCCCTTCCGCTTTTTTCATCTTTTCTCCATGTCTCCTCTTCTCGCTTTCATTGTCCTTCCTCCTACCTCTTTCCATTCTTTTCCGCTCCATTACTCGTTTTTTCTTCTCCTACCCTCTTCACTTATCCACTCCTATTTCTAAGTTCGCGAGTTCTTTAATTTTCTTAGTGTTAGTTAATGTTGATTAGTTTGTGTCCCGTTTACATATTCCCATCATTGTGGTCCTTTTTTTTCTCTCAGGTTCCTTTGGCATGCTTCTGTCGTTTTGTGCCTCCTGCGCCGTTATTTCCTTCGACAAGGGATTATTTATTCGTTTGTTTTGGTATCATCTCCGTTCTTTATAGTCAGTTTTGCCACACTGCTTTGTGCAAAGTATGACTTTCCTTGTTTTTCAAATTTGTTGAACTTTTAAGGAGGAAGTGCACCTCTGTTTCAACCCTCATCCTCCGTCAAACAGTTTACCCGACTATTCTTGTTTTCTCTTGGTTGCCAGGAATCTCTCTTGTCTTCCGTTCTTTTTCAACTGCCAAATAGTGGTCACTTCTTAACCCCTGTATTTGGTGAGGGTCTGTCTCTGCTTTATGTCTCTATTCAGTTGAGAGAGATAGTTCTGCCAATTTATACCTCCCTTTTTATGGAACGGTTAACATTCTAATCTGCTTTGGCTTTTGTTTTCTTTATCCCAATGTTCCAAGTCGTTTCTCTACATTGTTTGTTCTTTTGGTTCACTCTAAACTGCGGTGATTGGGGATCACTAGTTGTCAGGGTTTAACTGGATAGGGGTTTAACTGGAAAGGGGGTAGTTAGTCCTCAGTACCCAACTGACACAGGGAACTCTTTTCTGGGTTCCCCTCTTATCTCTTTTGAATTTCCCCTTTTTTTCTTTACCATCTGGAGGGTATCTGGGGGGCGCCTTTTAAGGTGATTCCAAAAATGTGGTGCTTTTTCTGGATCCTTTATTATCAGTGGGTATCTGCTAGTTCCACCCTACATGCGTTGTTGGTGTTTTCTTCCCTTTGTTGCGGAGGATGTTCCGACATTCTGCAGGGCCCTCCGTTGTATGTTTTTCCCATTACTATAACTATGGTGACTGAGCGGACCCTGTACTTCACTTACCATAAAGCACAATAGGCTGGGATCACACCAGTCAAATATTTTAAGCCAGATCTTTTAATGGGATTTGGATGTTGTAGAATCTTCTTTTTATTGCGTACAGAGCTTTCGAGCTTTCCTTTTAGTGCATTCACTGCCATATTGCAGTTCCATGATGCTGAAACACTCTTTAGACCGAGAGTAGGTGTAGTCATAGTGTGGTCGATAACAGTACCATTTTGAGAGTAAATTTGTTCTTTATCTTCCTGACATCTGGGTCTTTTCTGAAAAATCATGGATGGTTTTCTTTAGTCTGTCCCCTCCTCTCTCTCCCTCTTCTCTCTCTTCCTCTAGGTCTTTCTCCCTTCTCCCTCTCCCTCTCTCCATCTCCAATATCGATTCTCTCTCCCTCGTCTCCCCATCTCTCTCTGCTCTCCTTCTCTCTCCTCCCTCTCCTCTCCCTCTCTCCCTCCCTATCCCCCCCCTCCCCTCCTCCTCCTCCATCCCTCCCCTCCTCCTCCCTCCCTCCCTCCCCTATCCTCCTCCCCCTCCCTCCTACTCCACCATCCTCTCTGTATCCCCTCTCTCCCTCTCTCCCTCCCCTCTCTCTCCTCTCCCTCTCTCCCTCCCCTCTCTCCCTCGCTTCCTCTCTCCTCTCTTCCCTCCTCCTCTCTCCTCTTCCTCCTCTCTCCTCTCTCTCCCTCTCTCCCCTCCCTCTATCACCTCCCCCCTCCCCCCCCCCCTCTCTGCCCCCTTCCTCTCTGCCTCCCTCCCACTCTCCCTGTTCCCCTCTCTCGCTGTCCTCCTCTGTCCCCATCTCTCAGCCTCTTCCCCCCACTCTCTTTATCTGTCTCTCACCCCCTCTCACTCTTTCCCCCCCCCCCCTCCCCCCCCCCTTCCTCTCTCTGTCTGTCTCGTTGCCGGACTTCCTGCCCTCTTTCTCTCTCTCTTTGTTGCTCCCTCTATTTCTCTCGTCTCTCGCCCCCATTCTCTCTCAGTCCTGTAACGTTGAGGCTAATGGAGTGTGCTGCAGCATTCAAAGCCACGTCCAATACACCTGTAGCAATTATATAAAGCCAGCAATAAATCACTGAACTTGTCGTGCCGTGAGTTCAGGAATGCAAGTGCACTTAAGGGATTAAATGGGACGGGTAGTCTCGGAATTCCACGGCAGAGTGGGAAGTATCGGAGAGGAATGAAACCTTTAATCTGTGTGATCGCCACAGTGTTTATAGTACCGATGCATGCACAGGCCCCTAATTCTTATTGTGTATCACCACAATCATTCCATCATCGCAGATGCTTCATCGTGGCGTGGTTTGGAAGGAGTAGGAGGGGGACCCACAGCCCCGTTTATATCAACGGGTCGATGGTTGAGAGGGTCAAGGGCTTCAAATTCCTGGGCGTGCACATCTCTGAAGATCTCTCCTGGTCCGAGAACACTAACGCAATTATCAAGAAAGCTCATCAGCGCCTCTACTTCCTGAGAAGATTACGGAGAGTCGGTTTGTCAAGGAAGACTCTCTAACTTCTACAGGTGCACAGTAGAGAGCATGCTGACCGGTTGCATCGTGGCTTGGTTCGGCAACTTGAGCGCCCTGGAGAGGAAAAGACTGCAAAAAGTAGTAAACACTGCCCAGTCCATCATCGGCTCTGACCTTCCTTCCATCGAGGGGATTTATCGCAGTCGCTGCCTCAAAAAGGCTGGCAGCATCATCAAAGACCCACACCATCCTGGCCACACACTCATCTCCCTGCTACCTTCAGGTAGAAGGTACAGGAACCTGATGACTGCAACAACCAGGTTCAGGAATAGCTACTTCCCCACAGCCATCAGGCTAGTAAACCTGGCTCGGACAAAACTCTGATTATTAATAACCACTTTCTGCTATTTGCACTTTATCAGTTTATTTATTCATGTGTGTATATATATGTATACAATGGTATATGGACACACTGATCTGTTCTGTAGTAAATGCCTACTATGTTCTGCTGTGCTGAAACAAAGCAAGAATTTCATTGTCCTATCTGGGACACATGACAATAAACTCACTTGAATCTTGAATCTTGAACCTTGAGTACAAACACTTCACAAAACTCTCCACCACAATATTTTTCACTGTTAACGAGTAACGTCATCCCATCCTCAAGAAAAAAACAAAAGGAGAATTGCTAGAGGAACTCAGCAGGTCAGATAACAAATGGGCAGATGATGTTCTGGTCTCCCACTGGAGGCTGGGTTCGAATCCCACTTCTGACACCACGGTGGAATGACTTGTCTCACGCATAGTGATTAAGCTCCAAAGACTTTTATTAGACAATAGACAATAGACGCAGGAGTAGGCCATTCGGCCCTTCGAGCCAGCACCGGCATTCAATGTGATCATGGCTGATCATCCCCAATCAGTACCCCGTTCCTGCCTTCTCCCCATATCCCCTGACTCCCCTATCTTTAAGAGCCCTATCTAGCTCTCTCTTGAAAGTATCCAGAGAACCTGCCTCCACCGCCCTCTGAGGTAGAGAATTCCACAGACTCATCACTCTCTGTGAGAAAAAGTGTTTCCTTGTCTCCGTTCTAAATGGCTTACCCCTTATTCTTAAACTGTGGCCCCTGGTTCTGGACTCCCCCAACATCGGGAACATGTTTCCTGCCTCTACGGTGTCCAAACCCTTAACAATCTTATATGTTTCAATAAGATTCCATCTCGTCCTTCTAAACTCCAGAGTGTACAAGCCCAGCTGCTCCATTCTCTCAGCATATGACAGTCCCGCCATCCCAGGAATTAACCTTGTAAACCTACGCTGCACTCCCTCAATAGCGAGAATGTCCTTCCTCAAATTAGGAAGCCAAAACTGCACACAATACTCCAGGTGTGGTCTCACTAGGGCCCTGTACAAATGCAGAAGGACCTCTTTGCTCCTATATTCGATTAGCAATGCAACATAGGTCACTTCATCTTAACATACTACTCAAGACTGGGGAAGAAAGGGAAAAGGGCTTCCTGTTAAACCAGTGGGCGGAGTCACAATATGACTCGTGGCATGAATGGCATTGATCTGCAGGTGGGACCACTTCCTGAGTCATCACCTGTAAGCTTGCCTCCACAGACACTGCCTGTCCTGCTGAGTTCCTCCAGCAGTTTGGGTTTTTTTTCTTACCATCCCTGCATCTGCATTGTCTTGTGTCTTCAGGCCAGGTTTGGAGGGATATAGAAACATAGAAACATAGAAATTAGGTGCAGGAGTAGGCCATTCGGCCCTTCGAGCCTGCACCGCCATTCAATATGATCATGGCTGATCATCCAACTCAGTATCCCGTACCTGCCTTCTCTCCATACCCCCTGATCCCCTTAGCCACAAGGGCCACATCTAACTCCCTCTTAAATATAGCCAATGAACTGTGGCCTCAACTACCCTCTGTGGCAGAGAGTTCCAGAGATTCACCACTCTCTGTGTGAAAAAAGTTCTTCTCATCTCGGTTTTAAAGGATTTCCCCCTTATCCTTAAGCTGTGACCCCTTGTCCTGGACTTCCCCAACATCGGGAACAATCTTCCTTCATCTAGCCTGTCCAACCCCTTAAGAATTTTGTAAGTTTCTATAAGATCCCCCCTCAATATCCTAAATTCTAGCGACTATAAACCAAGTCTATCCAGTCTTTCTTCATATGAAAGTCCTGACATCCCAGGAATCAGTCTGGTGAACCTTCTCTGCACTCCCTCTATGGCAATAATGTCCTTCCTCAGATTAGGAGACCAAAACTGTACGCAATACTCCAGGTGTGGTCTCACCAAGACCCTGTACAACTGCAGTAGAACCAGTAGAATATGGGCCAAACGTGGGCAGGTGGGACCAGTGTAGCTGGGACATACGATACGATAGAACTTTATTGATCCCACGAGAGAAGTGAGTGTGCCAACAATCATAAGGCACACAAACTCGCACATTGTTACAAACCTAAACCTTTTATTGAAGACCAGATGTAAGTCATATTCATGTCCTAGAACGAGTCTACTCCACTCACCAACACCTCCACCTCCGTAGAAGTTGGAGGAGATTTGGAATGTCACGAAATAGTTCAGCCTGCTGCCACGCCATGGCTCCATGACCGATTATTGTATATTTATCGTTATTGTGTTACTGAGCCGGTAAAGCTGCAACAAGTGAGACTTAGAGCAACAGCAACTCATCTTTCGCTTGTCCAGCTTTCAATCCAGCGGTGTGAATATTGATCTCTCTAACTACAAATAACCCTTGCATCCCCTCTCTCTCTCCAGACCCCCCCCCACCCCACCATCATCATCATTTCACTGTTTGTATTCCATCATTTTCACCTCTCCCACAGCCAACAATTGAGCATTGTGGGCTCCAACTTCCTTGAGTCGTCGGTGCCGGCTCTGATTTTTTTCTGTACCTTTTCATGCCTCTGGGTTCCCTCTCCCCCTGGATCTCGGTCTGAAGAAAGAGTCTCGACCCGAAACGTTACCCATTCCTTATCTCCAGAGACGCTGCCTGTCCCGCTGAGTTACTCCAGCACTTTGTGTCTTATGTTCAGCATCTGCAGTTCCCTCCTATATAAGTAAGAATGTAATTGTTCCGTTACACTGGACAATGAAGCACCCTTGATTCATCAAAGATCATTACAAGTTTCTGCATCAAGAAAATCTTCTTCCTCTCTTTTCTGGATCTTTAGGCGATTTCCTTAGCTTTGATTTTCACAGAAGTCCATTATGAGCTAATTCGTTCTATTATGAGCTAATAATTGGTGACTTTGGGTGGTGAAGTGACCCTGCATCTATCCCACACATCTTTCGAGCAGGGGCAGCACGGTGGCGCAGCGGTAGAGTTGCTGCCTCGCGGCACTTACAGCGCCAGGGACCCGGGTTCGATCCCGGCTGCGGGTGCTGTCCGTGCGGAGTTTGTACGTTCTCCCCGAGAGAACTTTCTCTGAGAACTTTGGTTTCCTCCCACACGTACAGGTTTGTAGTTTAATTATAGGCAATAGGTGCAGGAGGAGGCCATTCAGCCCTTCGAGCCAGCACCGCCATTCACTCTGATCATCCCCAATCAGTACCCCGTTCCTGCCTTCCCCCCCATATCCCCTGACTCCGCTATTTTTAAGAGCCCTATCTAGCTCTCTCTTGAAAGTATCCAGAGAACCGGCCTCCACCGCCCTCTGTGGTGGAGAATTCCACAGACTCACCACTCTCTGTGAGAAAAAGTGTTTATTTTTAAGGGGTTGGACAGACTAGATGCAGGAAGATTGTTCCCGATGTTGGGGAAGTCCAGAACAAGGGGTCACAGTTTAAGGATAAGGGGGAAATCTTTTAGGACCGAGATGAGAAAAACATTTTGCACACAGAGAGTGGTGAATCTGTGGAATTCTCTGCCACAGAAGGTTGTTGAGGTCGGTTCATTGGCTATATTTAAGAGGGAGTTAGATGTGGCCCTTGTGGCTAAAGGGATCAGGGGGTACGGAGAGAAGGCAGGTACAGGATACTGAGTTGGATGATCAGCCATGATCATATTGAATGGCGGTGCAGGCTAGAAGGGCCGAATGGCCTACTCCTGCACCTAATTTCTATGTTTCTATGTTTCATCTCCATTCTAACTGGCCTACTCCTTATTCTTAAACTGTGGCCCCTGGTTTGGCTTGATGTAAATGTATTAATTGTCCCTAGTGTGGATAGGATGGTGTTGATGGACTGGGGCCGAAGGGCCTGTTTCCACGCTGTATCTCTGAAGCTAGATGGTTAACAAAACTAAGTAACTGGAAACATGAGCCCCAATATTGAGCTGCGGAGTTAGAGTGCTGGGTGTTTGTATATGGTTCTGGGGGATTGTGTGTCTGTTGATAGAAGGCTGATCAGGGTCAGATATCAGTTATCAGTCACCACAAGTGTTCTTTGTTCAGTTTCAAGTTTTGACATCCACTTTGTCCCTCTACACAACAACTTCGACACGTCACGGCACAAGGTGTTGGAGAATCTCCAGCAACTGGAAGGGGGCGGCACGGTGGAGCAGCGGGTAGAGTTGCTGCTTTACAGCGCCAGAGTCCCGGGTTCGATCCTGACTCAGAGTGTCTCCGAGGATCCTCCAGTGCTTCTACGCAGCAGCGGTGGAAAGCATCTTGTCCGGGAACATTACCATCTGGTTCGGGAATTGCTCTGCCAAGGACAAGAAGGCTCTGCAGAGAGTAGTGCGTTCGGCCGAACGCACTATGGGGAACTTCACTCACCCCCCTGCAGGAACTATACAACAGGAGGTGCAACTCCAGAGCAAACAAAATCATGAGAGACCTCTTCCACCCCTGCAACAGACTGTTCCAGCCGCTACGGTCAGGCAAACGCCTCCGTTGCCATGCAGTGAGAACGGAGAGGTTGAGAAGGAGTTTCTTCCCAGAGGCAATTCGGACTGTAAACGCCTTTCTCACCAGGGACTAACTGTACAGAACGTTTTTCCTTCTATTATTTATTATGTAAAATAATATGTGTGTTATGATTGGGTTTATAATTTGTTTGGTTGTTTTGTTGTTCCGCGAGCATTGCCACTTTCATTTCACTGCACATCTCGTATGTGTATGTGACAAATAAACTTGACTTGACTTGACTTGACTTGACTACGGGCGTACGGAGTTGGTTCGTTCACCCCGCGGCCTTTTCTCCGGTTTCCTCCCACATCCCAGAGGCATACAGGTTGATTGATGTCTGTAAAATTGTGCATTGTCCCCAGTGTGTGTGGGACACTGCGAGATGACTTGGTCTCCACAGCCATCTGTGGCAATCAGTTCCAATAGAGAAATTCCCCCTCATCTCCTTCCTCAAGGAACGTCCTTTAATTCTGTGGCTGTGCCCTCTGGTCCCAGACTCTCCCACTAGTGGAAATATTCTCTCCACATCCACTCTATCCAGGCCTTTCACTATTCGGTAAGTTTCAATGAGAGGCCTCTCCCATCTTTCTAAACTCCAGCGAGTACAGGCCCAGTGCCGTCAAACGCTCATCATAGGTTAAACTGCTCATCCCGGGATCATTCCCGGAAGCCTCCTCTGGACCCTCTCCGACACCAGAACATCCCTCCCCAGTCTGAAGAAGGGTTTCGGCCCGAAACGTTGCCCATTTCCCTCGCTCCATAGATGCTACCTCACCCGCTGAGTTTCTCCAGCACTTTTGTCATCCCTCCCCAGGTATGGGGCTCAAAACTGCTCGCAATACTCCAAATGTGGCCTGACCAGCGCCTTATAAAACCTCAGAAGGTACACAAAATTGCTGGAGAAACTCAGCGGGTGCAGCAGCATGTATGGAGCGAAGAAAATAGGCGACGTTGCGGGCCGAAACCCTTCTTCAGACCTTACAAAACCTCCCTCTTCTCCCCTCTCCCATCAGGCAAGAGGTTGAGAAGTGTGAAAACACACACACTCCAGATTCAGGGACAGTAAACTCAGTATCCTGTACCTGCCATCTCTCCATACCCCCTGATCCCTTTAGCCACAAGGGCCACATCTAACTCTCTCTTAAATACTGTGTCAAGGACACAGATGGCGCGCGAAGATTTTGTACATCCCAAAATCCTGCCTACGTCACTACGCACCATGCGCGCATCACGTGCGTCGTGACGCGTAAACGATGTTGTGTAACTGACGCACAAATGACGCCCAAGTGGGACAGGCCCTTCATCAGGCAACGAAGAATCCTATCAACAACCCCACTCTCACCATCGACGGCACCACTGTCTCCCCATCTCCCCAGGCCCGCAACCTTGGCGTGATCTTTGATTCCACCCTCTCCCTTGAGCCTCGCATCCGCCATGTCATTAAAACCTCCTTCTTCCATCTCCGCAACATCGCCAAACTCAGACCCTCTCTCACACCGCCCGCTGCTGAAAGACTCATCCATGCCTTCATCTCCTCCCGACTGGACTATTGCAATTCACTTCTCCTTGGCATCAGCTCCACCTACATCAACCGACTCCAACTGGTCCAGAACGCAGCTGCCCGACTCATCACCCACACCAAATCCTGGCATCACATCACTCCAGTCCTCAAACAACTTCACTGGCTTCCCATCTCCCACCGGATCACCTACAAAATCCTGATCCTCACCTACAAAGCCCTCCACCATCTGGCCCCCCCATATCTCACTGACCTCCTCTCCCCCTACCAACCCTCACGGTCCCTCAGATCCACATCAGCCGGTCTCCTCTCCATCCAAAGTCCAAACTCCGCAGTTTTGGGGACAGAGCCTTCTCCAGGGCAGTTCCCAGGCTCTGGAACTCCCTCCCCCAACTGATCCGCAATTCCGTGTCCCTCACCATCTTCCAGTCCCGCCTCAAGACCCATCTCTTCACCTCTGCCTATCCTTAGCCCCACGTCCCCCTCCCTTTTCATCTGTGCTTTAATTGCCTCATATTGTGTTTTGTATTGAATTATGTCTTTACTTTGTGTATTAGTCATGTCTCTACTATTTATTTCATTCCCCTTACATGTTTTTCCTCTACCTGCTAAATTTTTGTAAGGTGTCCTTGAGACTCTTGAAAGGCGCCCATATATAAAATGTATTATTATTATTATTAACAACTACAGAGCAGTCCTGAGCTACCACCAACCTCATTGGAGATGTTCAGACTATCTTTAATCAGACTTTACTGGACTTAATCTTACACTGATCTCCTTCCTCAAGGAACGTCCTTTAATTCTGTGGCTGTGCCCTCTGGTCCTAGACTCTCCCACTGGTGGAAATATTCTCCCCACATCCACTCTATCTTTGTCCCTGAATCTGTACACAGTAGATGGCTCGACTGTAATCATGTATTGCCTTTCTGCAAACTAATGAGCACGCAACAAAAAAGCTTTTCACTGTACCTCGGTACACGTGGCAATAAACTAAACTAAACATTACACCTCTGATGTGAAGGGAGGGACTGCAGATGTTGGTTTAACCTGGATAGACCCAAAAAGCTGCACTAACTCTGCAGGACAGGTAGCATCTCTGGAGAGAAGGAATGGGTGACGTTTCGGGTCGCGATCTCTGCTTTTATATTCTAGTTCAGCTCAGTTTTTTGTTCAGTAACTGACTAGGACACAGAGAGGAAATGAATGAATGAATGAATGAATAAGTTTATTGGCCAAGTATTCACATACAAGTATTCACATTCACACACCGCTACTTGGTGGGGGGCTGTCCTGAACGGCGCCTATCTTGCAGCTGTCCGTTTTCTTTCACTTCTTTTTATTATTTTTAGTACGTTAAAGTGTTTAGTTGGGGGTCTAATCTTTTATGTGTGGGGGGGTGGTGGGGGGGGGAAGGGGGAAACTGCTTTTCAAGTCCCTACCTGGTCGGTGAGGCTGCCTTCCTCCGAGCAGCACCTTCGACCTGTCCTTGCGGCCTACCAGCGGGCCCTGGAGCGACGTTTTCTGAGGGGACCTGGCCAGAACCTCGGCTTTGGCGGCGGCGCAGCGCTGGGGCGCTGTCGCGGAGCGGGCGATGCCTTGCCTGGGTCGCCGCGCTGGAACTCCAGTATGCTGGGACCGCCGATAAAAACATCGTGGAGCCTTGGTTCTGTGGAGCGGTCAGCTGCGGCACTGAACTTTACATCCCGGAGCCTGGGATCTCTCGCCGAGATCGCCAGTGTGTGGGGCTCCGTTTGGCGCGGTCTGTTGGCTTGGAAGCCGTGGTCTCCGGTAGGAGGGCGGCCGTTCCTGGCACCCCAAGCCGCTGAGGGTTCTCCCGACGTCGGAGTACCATCACCCGGCGAGAACGGCCGGGAACATCGGGCCCCCGTAGCGGCGACTGTGGAGGCCTCATAGGCCCGACTTTGGGTGGACAAGAGGATGGGGACTGGACTTTGTGCCTTCCCCCACAGTGGGAACCTCTGTGGGGGGGATGTTTTATGTTTTAATGTTAAAGTTCTTGAATGCTATGTTGTATTTTTATTAGTGTGCTACAGGAACATCTGAATTGCCCCTCGGGGACAAATAAAGTGTTTTGTATTGTATTGTATTGTATTGTATACAAGGAATTTGCCTTGGTGCTCCGCCCGCAAGTGGCAACATGACATACAGTGACAGTTAGGAATGACACATTAAACATTGGGCCGCTTTCACCACTGCCGACATAATAATCATTTGAGAACTATTTGAGATAACTTGAGTGGGCAGGGAACTCTATTCCCTGGAGCGCATGGAGATGAGGGGTGATCTTATTGAAGTGTATAAGATCGTGAGAGGAATAGATCGGGTCTATTGTCCAGAGCAGATGAATCGAAAACCAGAGGACATAGGTTCAAAGTGAAGGGGAAAAGATCTAATTGGAATTTGAGGGGTAACTTTTTCACACAAAGGGTGGTGGGTGTATGGAAGGAGCTGCCAGAGGAGGTAGTTGAGGCTGGGACTATCCCAACGTTTCAGAAGCAGTTATACAGGTACATGGATAGGACAGGTTTGGAAGGATATGGACCAAGCGCAGGCAGATGGGACTAGTATAGCTGGGACATGTTGGCCAGTGTGGGCAAGTTGGGCCGAAGGGCCTGTTTCCACACTGTATCACTCTATGACTCTTAACTGTGGGATTTGAGGTCTCTACAAGTCCCGAGCGGCATCCTTTCAGCAACGCAATCAATATCAATCTCTTCTGAATACTCTGCACCTGTACATCAGTGCCCAAAACACCGGCCGTGTACATCTCTGCAGCGAAAAGTCATTGGTAATCTGATAAAATGTGGAATGGCTCTCTTCTGGGTTGAAAGGTAGCCTTGAATTGTAACGAAAGAAAGCGTCTGGGAATGTTCTTGACAGGAAAATAAACAGAAACCAAACACTTTTTCTCACAGAGAGTTGTGAGTCTGTGGAATTCTCTGCCTCAGAGGGCGGTGGAGGTAGGTTCTCTGGATGCTTTCAAGAGAGAGCTAGATAGGGCTCTTAAAGATAGCGGAGTCAGGGGATATGGGGAGAAAGAAGGCAGGAACGGGGTACTGATTGGGGATGATCAGCCGTGATCATATTGAATGGCGGTGCTGGCTAGAAGGGCCGAATGGCCTACTCCTGCACCTATTGTCTATTGTCTTTCTGTGAAATGTGAAGACTGGGCATTGTTTCAGGTTAGTTTATTGTCACTTTTACCGAGGTACAGTGAAAAGCTTTTGTGTTGCGTGCTAACCAGTCAGCGGAACGACAATGCATGATTGATTGCAATTGGGCCATTTACAGTGTGTAGATACATGATAATGGAATAATGATCAGTGCATGTTAAAGTCAGTTTTCTTCTTTCTTGTCGACCCTCCCGTGTGTCAAATGTTGACCTCGCTGTCATCGTCCGTCCTAAAAAGGACACAAGCTTCCGGCGACAATCAGTGGGAGCCATCACTTGTTGCAATAGATGATGGTGGTAGCAGAATTAGCTCAGGATACCTCCAGCTTCCAGCCCCCGTGACGAGGAAACTTCTCCTGTCAAGGATAGTCCGAGTGGTCGAGAGCTCAAATCAGACTTGCAATCACTTTAGCGGGAATGGAAATATTTGTTACTTACACTCAACCAACAAATTTCAGCAAAAAGTGTTGATAGTTCGTTAAGGTGGCAAGGAGGTGCAGCGGTAGAGTTGCTGCCTAATGCCCCTGTCCCACTTAGGAAACCTGAACGGAAACCTCTGGAGACTTTGCGCCCCACCCAAGGTTTCCGTGCGGTTGCCGGAGGTTTTTGTCAGTCTCCCTAATGGTCGAAAGTGGTTTCCGCTTCTTCTATGTTCCGGCGATTATTTCAAAAAATTCAAAACCGGCCGCGACTAAAAATAGGTTGCCGTTTTAAAAATCGGTAATGTTTGAGTCGAAGCCGGTTGCGATGATGGTTGAAGGTGGTTGCCGGAGGTTGCAGGTGGTTGCCGGAGGTTGCAGGTGGTGGCCGGAGGTTGCAGGTGGTTGCCAGAGGTTGCAGGTGGTTGCCGGAGGTTGCGGGTGGTTGCCGGAGGTTGCGGGTGGTTGCCGGAGGTTGAAGGTGGTTGCCGGAGGTTGCAGGTGGTTGCCGGAGGTTGCGGGTGGTTGCCGGAGGTTGCAGGTGGTTGCCGGAGGTTGCGGGTGGTTGCCGGAGGTTGCGGGTGGTTGCCGGAGGTTGCGGGTGGTTGCCGGAGGTTGCGGGTGGTTGCCGGAGGGTGCAGGTGGTTGCCGGAGGTTGCAGGTGGTTGCCGGAGGTTGCAGGTGGTTGCCGGAGGTTGCAGGTTGTTGCTGGAGGTTGCAGGTAGAGGAAGGTAAGGTGATTTTTTTGGCGACTACAGGCGATTAGGCTGCCGCCACATGGTCGTGGTGAGCCGTCTCCTCAGGTTGCGTAAAGAGTCGTAACGTTTTTCTGATCGCCGCAGGATTTTGAAATGTTCAAAACTTTTCGGCGACTGTGGGCTTGACGTAGCTTGTCTTCTCCTGACGTAGGCGCTGTTGTAGATTGTCGCCAGGTGACGTTGGTTGTCGCCAGGTGATGACTTTGGTGAATTCCATTGGCGACTTCTTACGTCAACCCACATCAACCGGCAACAGGTACCGGCGACTGAATTATCTTCAGTCGTCGTCGATAGGGTCGTTACATAGAAACATAGAAACATAGAAATTAGGTGCAGGAGTAGGCCATTCGGCCCTTCGAGCCTGCACCGCCATTCAATATGATCATGGCTGATCATCCAACTCAGTATCCCGTACCTGCCTTCTCTCCATACCCCCTGATCCCTTTAGCCACAAGGGCCACATCTAACTCCCTCTTAAGTACAGCCAATGAACTGGCCTCAACTACCTTCTGTGGCAGAGAATTCCAGAGATTCACCACTCTCTGTGTGAAAAAACCTTTCCTCATCTCGGTCCTAAAAGATTTAACCCTTATCCTTAAACTGTGACCCCTTGTTCTGGACTTCCCCAACATCGGGAACAATCTTCCTGCATCTAGCCTGTCCAACCCCTTAAGAATTTTCTAAGTTTCTATAAGATCCACCCCTCAATCTTCTAAATTCTAGCGAGTACAAACCGAGTCTATTCAGTCTTTCTTCATATGAAAGTCCTGACATCCCAGGAATCAGTCTGGTGAACCTTGTCTGCACTCCCTCTATGGCAAGAATGTCTTTCCTCAGATTAGGAGGCCAAAACTGTACGCAATACTCCAGGTGTGGTCTCACCAAGACCCTGTACAACTGCAGTAGAACCTCCCTGCTCCTATACTCAAATCCTTTTGCTATGAATGCTAACATACCATTTGCCTTCTTCACTGCCTGCTGCACCTGCATGCCTGCCTACTTTCAATGACTGGTGTACCATGACACCCAGGTCTCGTTGCATCTCCCCCTTTCCTAATTGGCCACCATTCAGATAATAATCTACTTTCCTGTTTTTGCCACCAAAATGGATAACCTCACATTTATCCACATTATACTGCATCTGCCATGCATTTGCCCACTCACCCAGCCTATCCAAGTCACCTTGCAGCCTCCTAGCATCCTCCTAGCACAGCTAACACTGCCCCCCCCAGCTTAGTGTCATCCGCACCCGTTACTTGTCATAGCTTGTCGCAGGTTGACTTTGGTTGTCGCCTGTGTGGTTGTAGATTTGTAGGTGTGGTCGTATGTGGACGTCCTAATGGGTCGCTGGTTGTCGGTAGCTTGCCGTAGCTTGACTAGGTGGTAGGTTGTCGTAGACATTGTTGTAGGCGGGTGGGGTGGGGGGGGGGAGGGTGTCCAGTTGCAGCTTTTTCGA
Organism: Leucoraja erinaceus; assembly: GCF_028641065.1. Lineage (NCBI taxonomy): Eukaryota > Metazoa > Chordata > Chondrichthyes > Rajiformes > Rajidae > Leucoraja > Leucoraja erinaceus. Next base: position 4,045,932 of record NC_073384.1, on the reverse strand, counting down.
CGACCTGCCACGACTGTTACGGCCGCTGGCGATCACCGAAAAAATCACCTAAGTGGGACAGGCCCTTTATTGAAACATATAAGATTATTAAAGGTTTGGACACGCTGGAGGCAGGAAACATGTTCCCGATGTTGGGGGAGTCCAGAACCAGGGGCCACACAGTTTAAGAATAAGGGGTAAGCCATTTAGAACGGAGATGAGGAAACAATTTTTCACACAGAGAGTTGTGAGTCTGTGGAATTCTCTGCCTCAGAGGGCGGTGGAGGCCGGTTCTCTGGATACTTTCAAGAGAGAGCTAGATAGGGCTCGTAAAGATAGCGGAGTCAGGGGATATGGGGGGAAGGCAGGAACGGGGTACTGATTGTGGATGATCAGCCATGATCACATTGAATGGCGGTGCTGGCTCGAAGGGCCGAATGGCCTACTGTTGCACCTATTGTCTATTGTCTATTGTCACATGAGTTTCCCACATCAGTGAGCCTCAATTGCAACCACACACTTTTACAATCTCCATAATTGCTTATCTCCTAACTATCAGATCAAACTGTGCATAATAGGTTGCCGCATGATTTTATATAAGCTGTGATGATATATTCTGGAGCAACCACTGAGAACTGAAGCACTGGACATCCCAACTGATGATCCTAAACCCCATTTTATCGCCAAAACATGATATCGAATCATCAATGATGAACAACCTGCAACTCTAGCACACCGTAGATTTGGCAACGTGGACAGTTGATTATATTTCCCGATCGTAGATCGAGTTTTACAACAGCGACAAGCCAATTATAACTGTTTTTTTCTCCCTTGGGCCCCACAAACGATACCTGCCATAACTTTGTCGAGTCATGCAGAGTGAGGAAACAGGCCCTTCGGCCCAACTTGCCCACACTGACCAACATGCCCCATACCCACTAGTCCCACCTGCCTGCATTTGGCCCATACCCCTTGATGTAGGAAGGGCAGCAGTTCCAGGGTGCAGAATCTGTGGAATTCATTGCCGCAGATGGCTGTGGAGGCCAAGTCTTTTAAAGTGTAGATTAGACAATAGGCAATTGGTGCAGGAGTAGGCCATTCGGCCCTTCGAGCCAGCACCGCCATTCACTGTGATCGTGGCTGATCATCTACAATCAGTACCCCGTTCCTGCCTTCTCCCCATATCCCCTTACTCCGCAATCTGTAAGAGCTCTATCTAACTCTCTCTTGAAAGCATCCAGAGAATCGGCCTCCACTCCACTGCCTTCTGAGGCAGAGAATTCCACAGATTCACAACTCTCTGGGTGAAAATGTTTCTCCTCATCTCAGTTCTAAATGGCCTTATTTTTAAACTGTGACTTCTGGTTCTGGACTCCCCCAACATCGGGAACATGTTTCCTGCCTCTAGCGTATCCAATCCATTAATAATCTTATATGTTTCAATGAGATTCCTTCTCATCCTTATAAATTCCAGTGTATACAAGCCCAGCCGCTCCATTCTATCAACATATGACAGACCCGCCATCCAGGGAATTAACCTTGTGAACCTACGCTGCACTACCTCAAGAGCAAGAATGTCCTTCCTCAAATTTGGAGACCAAAACTGTACGCAATACTCCAGATGTGGTCTCACCAAGACCCTGTACAACTGCAGTAGAACCTCCCTGCTCCTATACTCCTGTAGGCAGCGCGACTCTCGTCAGCAGCGGCCTCTGCAGCCCGTCTGCGTTTTTATTATTTTCTGTCTATGTTTCTATGTAGTTTTTGTTATTTTTTGTTGGGGGGTGTGTGTATGGGAGGGAGGGAGGGGGAAACGTTTAAATCTCTCCCTGCACGGGAGACCCGACCTTTTCTTGTCGGGTTTCCGTCATCGTTGGGGCTGCAACGAGGAGCGGCCTCCAACAGGAAGAGACCGGGGACTCTGGTGCTACGACTCACCGTCACCGTCGCGGGGCCTGGCCGAGTCCGGAGCGGGTGGAGCGGTGGAGGAGGAGCGCTGCTGCTGCTGCTGCTGCTGCGGCCCGAACTCCGGAGATTCGGAGGCTTCAACTGCAGGTCTGGTGGACGGCGGCACCGGGAGCCCGCGGGTCCCTGGAGGGAGACCGCTTTTCAGGGCTCCCTGAGTTGCAGGGTTGAAGAGCTCCTGGAGCGGGGCCTGACATCACCACCCCGCGCGGCTTGGAATGGCCACGGGACTCTGCGAGCGCACGCCGGGGGCTCTAACACCAAGACCCGGTGTGCGACCTCGCACCACCCGGCGTGGCTTTAATGGCCGCGGGACAATCGCCATCGCCAGCCGGGGGGCTTTGACTTTGACTCTGACATGGGGGGGGGGGGAGAGTGCAGTGGAGAGATAAGTTTTTTTGGCCTTCCATCACAGCAATGTGATGGATGTTTATGTAAATTATGTTGTGTCTTGTGTCTATTTGTTTGTAATGTATGGCTGCAGAAACGGCATTTCGTTTGGACCTCAAGGGGCCCAAATAACAATTAAATTGTATCTTGTATCTTGTACTCAAATCCTTTTGCTATGAATGCTAACATACCATTCGCTTTCTTCACTGCCTGCTGCACCTGCATGCCTTCTTTTAATGACTGGTGTACCATGACACCCAGGTCTCGTTGCATCTCCCCTTTTCCTAATCGGCCACCATTTAGATAATAGTCTACTTTCCTATTTTTGCCACCAAAGTGGATAACCTCACATTTATCCACATTATACTGCATCTGCCATGCATTTGCCCACTCACCCAGCCTATCCAAGTCACCTTGCAGCCTCCTAGCATCCTCCTCACAGCTAACACTGCCCCCCAGCTTCGTGCCATCCGCAAACTTGGAGATATTGCCTTCAATTCCCTCGTCCAAATCATTAATATATATTGTAAATAGCTGGGGTCCCAGCACTGAGTCTTGAGGTACCCGACTAGTCACTGCCTGCCATTCTGAAAAGGACCCGTTTTCTCCTACTCTTTGCTTCCTGTCTGCCAGCCAGTTCTCTGGCTACATCAATACTGAACCCCCAATACCGTGTGCTTTAAGTTTGTATACTAATCTCTTATGTGGGACCTTGTCGAAAGCCTTCTGGAAGTCCAGATACACCACATCCACTGGTTCTCCCTTATCCACTCTACTAGTTACTTCCTCGAAAAATTCTATAAGATTCGTCAGACATGATTTACCTTTCATAAATCCATGCTGACTTTGTCAAATGATTTCACCACTTTCCAAATGTGCTGCTATCCCATCTTTAATAACTGATTCTAGCAGTTTCCCCACTACCGATGTTAGACTAACTGGTCTGTAATTTCCCGTTTTCTCTCTCCCTCCCTTTTTAAAAAAGTGGGGTTACATTAGCTACCCTCCAATCCTCAGGAACTACTCCAGAATCTAAGGAGTTTTGAAAAATTATCACCAATGCATCCACTATTTCTGCGGCTACCTCCTTAAGTATTCTGGGATGCAGCCTATCTGGCCCTGGGGATTTATCGGCCTTTAATTCATTCAATTTACCTAACACCACTTCCCGGCTAACCTGGATTTCACTCAGTTCCTCCATCTCATTTGACCCGCGGTCTCCTGCTATTTCCGGCAGATTATTTATGTCTTCTTTAGTGAAGATAGAAACAAAGTAGTTATTCAATTGGTCTGGCATGTCCTTGTTCCTCATGATCAATTCACCTGTTTCTGACTGCAAGGGACCTACATTTGTTTTAACTAATCTCTTTCTTTTCACATATCTATAAAAACTTTTGCAGTCAGTTTTTATGTTCCCTGCCAGTTTTCGTTCATAATCTATTTTCCCTTTCCTAATTAAGCCCTTTGTCCTCCTCTGCTGGACTCTGAATTTCTCCCAGTCCTCTGGTAGGCGGCTTTTTCTGGCTAATTTTTATGCTTCATCTTTTGTTTTGATACTATCCCTGATTTCTCTTGTTATCCATGGAAGCACTACCTTCCCTGATTTATTCTTTTGCCAAACTGGTATGAACAATTTTTGTGGTTCATCCATGCAGTCTTTAAATGCCTTCCATTGCATATCCACCGTCAACCCTTTAAGAATCAATTGTCAGTCAATCTTGGCCAATACACGTCTCATACCCTCAGTTACCTTTCTTTAAGTTCAGCACCCTTGTTTCTGAATTAACAATGTCACTATCTCCCAGTGTACGTACTCCCTTCAGAAAGAAAACTCCAGTCCGACCACATCATAGAAAAAGATGAATTATTTTTTCAAGGTTGATTTAATTTCTATTTCTTTACACCGCATTCTTTCATTCTGCAGTAACATCCTAAAACCATCCAGATCGTTTTAAGCGTGGACATTCTGCGTCGTGTTTTGTTTGCATTTAGACATCCTTTAAGGGGCTGTCCCACTGTACAAGCTAATCCAAGAGCTCTCCCGAGTTTAAAAAAAAATCAAACTCGTGGTAAGCACGTAGAATGTACGTAGCGGGTACGTCGGAGCTCGGGGACGTCCCTTACCGGCTCGTAACGCTAACGGCAGGTACTCGGGAAACACGGTAAACTCGGGAAGACTCGTGAAGATTTTTCAACATGTTGAAAAATGTCCACCAGAGCCCCGAATACCTACGAGCGGCCATTACCGTAATTCTCCGAGTTCGAATCGGGGCAAACTCGGGAGAACTCTTGAATTAGCTCGTACAGTGGGACGGTGTATTTGATCCTCAATAGGAATTCATTCCCAGATTGTAGAGATCTCAAAAAGCAGTCTTGCAAATCACCAACTTTGATTACCGCTAGTAATTTGACTGATTTAGGAAGAGGATGTGCTAAGCTGCCGTCGTTCTGGTGTAAGGATTGACGTAGCCCACACATGCTAATTAAGGATTCCATTCTTGCAAAATCTTTTATGGATTGTCAGTCATGATGTGCTTTGTTGATTCTTAGAGTGCGTGCATGATTGCGATGGGTAGCAAGAAAGTGCTTTTAATCACAGCTTGTCAACTCAAGTAGATTCTAATAAGTTTAATTGCACAGCAGTATCTCATCATCTTCAGCATCACCTCAGTCGGATTTTTTTCTGCGCGCCTTTCATTGTCAGATGAAAATCCTTTATACTAAAGTTTTGCGTTTGTACTTGGCTTATTTATCCCTGGCTCGGGATACTTTGTGTCTGTCGCTGCCCTTTACCTGGTGACTGTTCGCATAACTTTTTTTATTTTATTTTCCTAATTAATCAAAAATATTTATTCAAATATTAAAATAATATTTACAGTACAGTAAGAAACAAAACAGAACCCACCATCATAAGCAAATTTGTAGATGGCACAAAGCTGGGTGGCAGTGTGAACTGTGAGGAGGATGCTATGAGAATGCAAGGTGACAGGTTGGGGGAGTGGGCAGATGCATGGCAGATGCAGTTTAATACGGATATGTTTCTATGTTTCTATAAATGTGAGGATATCCGCTTTGGTAGCAAAAACAGGAAGGCAGATTACTATCTAAATGGCATCAAGTTGGGAAAAGGGGAAGTACAACGGGATCTGGGGGTCCTTGTACATCAGTCTATGAAAGTAAGCAGTGTTCAAGAAGGAACTGCAGATGCTGGAAAATCGAAGGTACACAAAAATGCTGGAGAAACTCAGCGGGTGCAGCAGCATCTACGGAGCGAAGGAAATAGGTAACGTTTCGGGCCGAAACCCTTCTTCAGACTCTAGTCTGAAGAGTCTGAAGAAGGGTTTTGGCCCAAAATGTTACCTATTTCCTTCACTCCATAGATGCTGCTGCACCCGCTGAGTTTCTCCAGCATTTTTGTGTACCTATGAAAGTAAGCATGCAGGTACAGCAGGCAGTGAAGAAAGCGAATGGCATGTTGCCCTTTAGAACAAGAGGAATCAAATCTAGGAGCAAAGAGGTCCTTCTGCAGTTGTGCAGGGCCCTAGTAAGACTACACCTGGAGTATTGTGTGCAGTTTTGGCCTCCTAATTTGAGGAAGGACATTCTTGCTATTGAGGTTATGAGCGTAGGTTTACAAGGTTAATTCCCGGGATGGCAGGACTGTCATATGCTGAGAGAATAGTGCAGCTGGGCTTGTAAATTTGGAACTCTCTGCCACAGAGGGTAGTTGAGGCCAGTTCATTGGCTATATTTAAGAGGGAGTTAGATGTGGCCCTTGTGGCTAAGAGGATCAGAGGGTATGGAGAGAAGGCAGGTACGGGATACTGAGTTGGATGATCAGCCATGATCATATTGAATGGCGGTGCAGGCTCGAAGGGCCGAATGGCCTACTCCTGCACCTAATTTCAATGTTTCTATGTTTCTATGTCACTATGACTTGTCACACGTGACAATAAAGTATTCATTCATTCAGATTAACGAGGGCATGCGCAGCGTTCCTTTTGGGCCTGTCCCACTTAGGCGACTTTTTAGGCGACTGCAGGAGACTACATGGTCGCCACATGTTCGCGGGCGGTTGCCGGGGAGTCGCCTTCATTGTCGTGAGGAGTTCCCGCATTCTGGGAACTAATCGCGGCCTCGTTATGGTCGCCGCATGTTGAAAAATTAACGGCAGCCAGAATGAAGCCGCCATGAAGAGTAGCGAGAATTCTCGTGCCGTAGGCGCAGAGGAAGTGGGTCGCCAGGAGGCCGTAGATTGTCGTAAGTTCTCATTGGTTGAAACCGGTACTGACCGGTGAATTTCATTGGCTCATTGGGGGAAAAAAGGTAAGCAGTAGTTTTCAGAACCAAGGATAACCGACCGGTAATGTTAAATGTCCGCCGAGCTTCACAGCCGTGTATCCCTGGCTTCTTAAAAGTTGTCTCCACTCCTTCTCCCTCCGTCTTTTAAAAGACTTACACTGTGCTTTTGCCGTCTTAATTACAGTGCCAACCTTCCTGGTCATCGCGGTGTGTGTCTGTATCACATTGGCTTTGCACCGTGTGAATTTCACTCAGACAGTGCTCCCCCCACTTGCCCTGTCCCCCGCCTGCATAACGGGCTGGTGAAGGAAGCGATGTGTGTGTGTGTGTGTGTGTGTGTGTGTGCGTGTGTGCGTGTGCGCGTGTGTGCGTGTACATGCGTGTACATGCGCGTGCGTGTGCATGCGTGTGTGTGCGTGTGCGTGTGCGTGTGTGTGTGCGCGTGTCCCACTCTGACAGTCGCCTGCAGTCGCCTGAAAAACCACCTAAGTGGAACAGGTCCATTTGACATAGAAACATAGACAATAGGTGCAGGAGTAGAGGCCATTCGGCCCTTCGAGCCTGCAACGCCATTCAATATGATCATGGCTGATCATCCAACTCAGTATCCTGTACCTGCCTTCTCTCCATACCCCCTGATCCCTTTAGCCACAAGGGCCACATCTAACTCCCTCTTAAATATAGCCAATGAACTGTGGCCTCAACTACCTTCTGCGGAAGAGAGTTCCAGAGATTCACCACTCTCTGTGTGAAAAATGTTTTTCTCATCTCGGTCCTAAAAGATTTCCCCCTTATCCTTAAACTGTAACCCCTTGTTCTGGACATAGGGCGTGTCCCACTCCTTAGAAGTCCTCGTGGAATGAAGGATCTCACAGTGATGGGGGAACTGTCTCTCAAGTTCGATTAGTGCCAGATGTGGATCAATCAACAAGGCCACCTGTCCTCAAACACTCGATTGTCTGTTGATGAAACCACCTGGCTCTAAAGCGACCGAGATCTCGTGTCCGATGGCTGCACACCTATTTAGTTTAGTTTAGTTTAGAGATACAGCGTGGAAACAGGCCCTTCAGCCCTCCTGGTCCATGCTGCCCAGCGAATCTCGCATATTGACATTATGCTACACCCACTAGGGACAATTTTTACATTTACCAAGCCAATTAACCTACAAACCTGTACGTCTTTGGAGTGTGGGAGGAAACCGAAGATCTCGGAGAAAACCCACGCAGGCCATGGGGAGAGCGTACAGACAGCACCCGTAGTCAGGATCGAACCTGGGTCTCTGGCGCTGTAAAGGTTGTAAGGCAGCAACTCTACCGCTGCGCCACCGTGACTGCCCCCATTGAGCCGGGTAAGTGCCGTGGTCTTTGCTGGCTCAGTCACCCAAGAAATTATTCCCCTCTGTGTGTCCGTCGCGTATGATCCGCATCAATGTGTGGGAAGGAACTGCAGACGCTGGTTTACACCCAAGACAGACACAAAATGCTGGAGTAACTCAGCGAGACAGGCAGCATCTCTGGAGAATAGGAATGGGAGACCCTTCTTCAGACCAAGAGTCAGGGGAGAGAGAGACACAGAGATAAGGAAGGGATGTTTTCTCACCATGTTTCACACCTTGACCTTCCTTATCTCAGTGTCTCCCTCGCTCCTGGCTCTCAGTCTGGTGTAGCGTCTCGGCCTGAAATGTCACCCATTCCTTCTATCCTGAGATGCTGCCTGTCCCGCTGAGTTGCTCCAACATTTTAACCATATAACCATATAACAATTACAGCACGGAAACAGGCCATCTCGGCCCTACAAGTCCGTGCCGAACAACTTTTTTTCCCCTTAGTCCCACCTGCCTGCACTCGTACCATAACCCTCCATTCCCTTCTCATCCATATGCCTATCCAATTTATTTTTAAATGATACCAATGAACCTGCCTCCACCACTTCCACTGGAAGCTCATTCCACACCGCTACCACTCTCTGCGTAAAGAAGTTCCCCCTCATATTACCCCTAAACTTCTGTCCCTTAATTCTGAAGTCATGTCCTCTTGTATGAATCTTCCCTATTCTCAAAGGGAAAAGCTTGTTCACAGCAACTCTGTCTATCCCTCTCATCATTTTAAAGACCTCTATCAGGTCCCCCCTTAACCTTCTGCGCTCCAGAGAATAAAGACTTAACTTATTCAACCTATCTCTGTAACTTAGTTGTTGAAACCCAGGCAACATTCTAGTAAATCTCCTCTGTACTCTCTCTATTTTGTTGACATCCTTCCTATAATTGGGCGACCAAAATTGTACACCATACTCCAGATTTGGTCTCACCAATGCCTTGTACAATTTTAACATTACTCCCAGCTTCTATACTCAATGCTCTGATTTATAAAGGCTAGCATACCAAAAGCTTTCTTTACCACCCTATCTATATGAGATTCCCACCTTCAAGGAACTATGCACGGTTATACTCAGATCCCTCTGTTCAACTGCATTCCTCAATTCCCTACCATTTACCATGTACGTCCTATTTTGATTTGTCCTGCCAAGATGTAGCACCTCACATTTATCAGCATTAAACTCCATCTGCCATCTTTCAGCCCACTCTTCTATCTTTGGTGCTGTTCAGTTTCAGTTTAGTTTAATGTCACGTGTACCGAGGTATGGTGAAAACTTTTGTTTTACGTGCTAACCAGTCAGCGGAGAGATAATGGTAGACAAAAATGCTGGAGACACTCAGCGGGTGAGGCAGCATCTATGGATCGAAGGAAATAGGCGACGTTTCGGGCCGAAACCCTTCTTCAGACATCAGTGGAAAGATAATACATGGTTACATTCCAGCCATATAGGATTGTTAAGGGATTGGACACGCTAGAGGCAGGAAATATGTCCCCGATGTTGGGGGAGTCCAGAACCAGGGGCCACACAGTTTAAGAATAAGGGGTAAGCCATTTAGAACGGAGACGAGGAAACACTTTTTCTCACAGAGAGTGCTGAGTCTGTGGAATTCGCGGTCTCAGAGGGCGGTGGAGGCCGGCTCTCTGGATGCTTTCCGGCGGCTGTCACTGTACTCAACAACGTACCTCGGTGACTGCCAATCACCACCAGCCCCCCCAGGACACTTATTATTATTTATTCAAATCGTTCGCTATGTCGCTCTTCCAGGGAGATGCTAAATGCATTTCGTTGTCTCTGTACTGTACACTGACAATGACAATTAAAATTGAATCTGAATCTGAATCTTTCAAGAGAGAGCTAGATAGGGCTCTTAAAGATAGCGGAGTCAGGGGATATGGGGAGAAGGCAGGAACGGGGTACTGATTGGGGTTGATCAGCCATGGTCACATTGAATGGCGGTGCTGGCTCAAAAGGCCAAATGGCCTACACCTGCACCTATTGTCTATTGTCTATTCATAGTGTACACATCTTTATTATTTTTGATTACTCTATTTCCCGGAGTTATCCCAAGAGTATTTTTTCAGATGATCTGAATCATTGCAAGCGACCTCCTCAAATGAGAGAGTGGGATCAGAGACTGTGAATATTCTTGAGGCAGAAGGGTTACAATGGAAATGCAAAGTTAAAGATTTTTAAAAAATGTCACATTGATGACCTTAAGTGAAGGCCCAAACACATGCCAGACTTTGTCATAAAGTCATAAGTAATAGGAATAGAATTAGGCCATTCAGCCCATTAAGTCTACTCCGCCATACAATCATGGCTGATCTAATGCACCCTCCTAAGCCCATTCTCCTGCCTTCTCCCCATAACCCTTGACACCCGTACTAATCAAGAATCTATCTATCTCTGCCTTAAAAATATCCACTGACTTGGCCTCCACAACCTACTGTGGCAAAGAATTCCACAGATTCACCACCCTCTGACACAAGAAATTGCTCCTCATCTCCTTCCTCCTTTTCCTCTGCCCTTTAATTGTGAGGTTATGACCTCTGGTCCCATTAGTGGAAACATCCTCTCCACATCCACTCTATCCAAGCCTTTCACTACTCTATATGTTTCAGTGAGGCTCCCCACCCCCTCATTCCTGGCCCTCCTCTCGCCCAGCTTTTTCCCCTCGCATATCCCTCCCCACACAGTTTGAAGAAGGGTCTTGACCCGAAACGTCACCTATCCATGTTCCCCATAGATGCTGCCTGACCCGCTGAGTTACTCCAGCACTCTGTGAAACGTCACCTATCCATGTTCTCCATAGATGCTGCCTGACCCGCTGAGTTACTCCAGCACTCTGTGAAACGTCACCTATCCATGTTCCCCACAGATGCTGCCTGACCCGCTGAGTTACTCCAGCACTCTCTGTGAAACGTCACCTATCCATCTTCTCCACAGATGCTGCCTGACCCGCTGAGTTACTCCAACACTCTGTGTCTTCTAAAGCACAAAACGTTTATTCACGCACGGCAAAGTAATTTGGGCGGCCACGGTGGCACAGCGGTAGAGTTACTGCTTTACAGCGCTTGCAACGCCGGAGACCCGGGTTCGATCCCGACTACGGGTGCTGTCTGTGCGGAGTTTGTACGTTCTCCCCGTGACCTGCGTGGGTTTTCTCCGAGAACTCCGGGTTTCCTCCCGCATTCAGGTTTGTACAGTAGGTGAATTGGCTTGGTATAAGTGTAAATTATCCCTAGAGTGTTCGGGATAGTGTTAATGTGCGGGGGATCGCTGGTCGGTGCGGACTCGGTGGGCCGAAGGGCCTGTTTCCTCGTTGTATCTCAAAAACGAAACTAAATTCAAGCTAAACCCATAGAGGGGTTCTCATAAGGTGATACATTGGCTTTCGATTCTCCCAGAGAATGACACAGAGGTCCCTATGCAGGGGCATTGGCTTCAAACGCCATTGAATGCATGCTCTGACAACAGTTGCGACAGATTAATTTACACGTCGAGAGTAACGAATGGCCTCCGCGACTCCTACAGACAGTTTATCCAATGTCACAAACGTCAAATTACTCAAGGGGATTGAGAATAGTGAGCGGCAAAAACATAACTGGATCACACAAAAATGCTGGAGAAACTCAGCGGGTGCAGCAGCATCTATGGAGCATAGGAAATAGGCAACGTTTTGGGACGAAACCCTTCAGGCAACCTATTCTTAGAGAAACCCTTCTTCAGACCTAAGGAAATAGGTAACGTTTCGGGCCGAAACCCTTACGGGTTTCGGCCCGAAACGTTGCCTATTTCCTTCGCACCATAGATGCTGCTGCACCCGCTGAGTTTCTCCAGCAATTTTGTGTACCTTCGATTTTACAGCCTCTGCAGTTCCTTCTTAAACATAACTGGGTCCTTCTCAAGCCCCTATTGAATCTCCGTCCACAAGTGTAGCAGCTTTGATGTACTAAGATGAAACTGTCAGCTCGATTGAAAGGGCAAGCCCGCAACTGAGTTTGTGCTATTCCATCTCATTACTTTTTAACACCAATCAATCGAAGAGGCAGTAACTAATTAACAGTTCTGGAGCTCCCATCCTTTGTAAATTTACAACAGAGACTGCTTTCTTTGGGCCTAGAAAAACCAGCTTTGTGTCCTGAGATGTGGGGGGAAAAAGGAGTAAGCCATTTAGAACGGAGACGAGGAAACACTTTTTCTCACAGAGAGTGGTGAGTCTGTGGAATTCTCTGCCTCAGAGGCCTGAAGAAAGGTGCTGTCTCAATATGTCGCCTGTCCATTCCCTCCACACATGCTGCCTGACCAGCTGAGTTCTTCTTGCACTTTCTGTGGCAGTCCCAACATGAGTATGTGACATTTCGTGTTGGGACCTTCTTCAGTCCTGACCCGAAATCATGTTCTCCACAGATGCTGCCTGACCTTCTCTCCTTTCTCCTTCTTCCCTTCTCCCCCGGAGATGCTGCCTGAGCTGCTGAGTTACTCCAGCTTTTTGTGTCCATCTTCTCCAGTTCTCGAGTCTCCCCCAACACCTTGATTTTGAATATCAAATGTATGTTGGATACATAGATATTGCTGCCACTGTGACATGGAACTGAATAGAGTCATAGAGTGTAGAAACAGGCCCTTCGGCCCAACTTGCCCACAACAGCCAACCTGTCCCAGCTGCACCAGTCTCACCTGACCATGTTTGGTCCCTATCCCTCCAAACCTATCCATGTACCTGTCTAACTGTGTCTAAACATTGGGACAGTCCCGGCCTCAACTACCTCCTCTGGCAGCTTGTTCCACACACCCACCACCCTTTTATGTGAAAAAGTTACCCCTCAGATTCCTATTAAATCTTTTCCCCTTCACCTTAAACCTATGTCCTCTGGTCCTCGATTCCCCTACTCTGGGCAAGAGACTCTGTGCATCATCCCTACCTATTCCTAGCATGATTTTATAACCTCTATAAGACCACCCCTCATCCTCCTTCGCTCCAGAGACCGAGCCTACTCAACCTCTCCCTATAGCTCACACCCTCTAGTCCTGGCAACACCCTCGTAAATTTGATATCAGTCAACATTAAAAAAAATAAGCACCCTGATAGACGTTATTAATGCTGATCAATATCATTGCATGTAGACACAAAATGATGGAGCAACTCAGCGGGACAGGCAGCATCTCTGGAGAGAAGGAATGTGGGACGTATCGGGTCAAGACCCTTCTTCAGACTGATGTCAGGGGAGTGGGCGGGACAGAGATAGAATGTAGTCGGAGACAGTAAAGGGCCTGTCCCACTGTACCAGGTAATTCAAGAGTTCTCCCGAGTTTCCCCTGATGCGAACTCGGAGAATTACGGTAACAGCCGCTCGTAGGTACTCGGGGACTCGCTTCACGAGTCTTCCCGAGCTTACCGCGATTCCCGCGTACCTGTCGTTAGCGTTACGAGCCGCTAAGAGACGGCCCCGAGCTCCGACGTACCCGCAATGTACATTTTAGGTGCTTACCACGAGTTTGATTTTTTTTTTAACTCGGGAGAGCTCTTGAATTGGCTCGTACAGTAGGACAGCCCCTTATCCAAACTACAAACTGTGTTGGTTGGCTTTAGCTCTGCACTAATATAATTTTTAAATATAATTTTTTTTATTTTGTCGTGTCTATGATTAGTGTGTTACCTCGTACAGTGGGACAGGCTTTTTAGATTGGTGGAAGAACTTGGAAGGGGGAGGGGATGGAGGGAGAGGGAAAGCAAGGGCTATCTGAAGCTAGAGAAGTCAATGTTCATACCGCTGGGGTGTAAGCTGCCCAAGCGAAATATGAGGTGCTGTTCCTCCAATTTGCGCTGGGCCTCACTCTGACAATGGAGGAGGCCCAGGACAGAAAGGTCAGATTGGGAATGGGAGGGGGAGTTAAAGTGCTGATTTAAAACATTTGGTGGGACATGAACCAGCAGAAACAATGGGTCTGCCAGGACAGTTGTGTTTGTAGATTTTGTGGAGAAGATAAAATCGGGCTGGGGAACGATAGGGTTGGAGGCTGTGGAGGGCAGAGAGCCGGAAGTAATGAAATGAGAAATGTTGATATTTAGGCCTGGTGCTCGCCGGTGGGGTCATGCATGGTCCAAGGATAAGTAGGAGGAGGTGTCTGAGAGTTATCGCCTGGCCTCAGCCTGGTAGAGGTCAGCGCGCCAGACTACCACGGCTGTTGCTGCAGAGTGAGCGGATGGTTGTACGTTCGGGGGGGGGGGGGGGGAGAGAGGTTAGAGCCAGTAAGGGGAGTGGAAACATTGATGTTCCGCCAGCAGTTGGATATGAAAAGGTCTAAAGAAGGTAGAAGGCCAACCGGAATACACTGAATTAACACTCAAAACTTATCTTCTGTTGTGACGGCATTTGAACTTCAGTGATGGACGTCTTTGCATTTGCCATTAGTTGCCCACATTACCATATTGAAATAAGTGCGCTCATTAGAGTTATCTATTAAAAACTATGCATATGTAATGTACGATTAATTGAGCCAGTTCTTTCCAGCTCCATCCTCGATGTTTATACATGATTGCAAATGTTGGCCACCAGAGGTGATTTTACACTTTGGACTTCGTGGCAAATCATTAAAATATTTGATTAAAAACGACACCATGTACATTTTCCTCAACAATGCAACTGAAACTCTCTAGTTTAGTTGACTTTATAGCCAGGTACAGTTAAAAGCTTTTGTTGCATGCTAACCAGTCAGCAGAAAAACTGTACATAGTTACAATCGAGCCTTCCACAGTGCACAGATACAGGGTAAAGGGAATAATGTTTAGTGCCAGAAATGCTCACAATAAACATCACAATTCCATAATTAACGTAAGAAAAAGGTGCTGTTGGAGTAGGTTTAAAAGAGTGTGTTCAGTTTAGTTTAGTTTAGAGATACAGCGCTGAAACAGGCCCTTCGGCCCAACGAGTCCATTCCGATCCCCGCACTTTGCCTCCACCCTACACACACACATGAGGGACAATTTTACATTTACACCAAGCCAATTAACCGACAAACCTGCACGTGTGGGAGGAAACCGAAGAGCTCGGGCAAAACCCACGCAGGTCACGGGGAGAACGTGCCAACTCCGCACAGACAGCTCCCGCTGTCAGGATCGTAGTTATGCTGAGCTATGCAATCGTTGGGAGTTGTGAGGTTGCGGCCTTCAAAATAAATATTACTTTTGCACAATCATTATGCCACGCATAGTTGTGACAAATAACATCTTATCCGTGAAAGCAAATTGACAAATCTCATCCCATCTCTTCAAGAATTGATGAGCATCAAATAAGTAATAGATTGACGCCTGTCTTCGGATATGTAAACAGCATCGTCAAAATTCAAATCAAGGAAGTGAATGACAAATATAAAAATTGCATATCAAAAAATAATGAAAAATTATTTTAAGATGGAATTTGATATTGAGTTTAGAATGCCGTGTGCGTTAAAGCTATGTGGGTGAAATCCTGTGGGAAGACACATCTTATTAAAGCCCGCAGTTGTGTTAACTTTAGTTTAGAGATAGAAACATAGAAACATAGACAATAGGTGCAGGAGTAGGCCATTCGGCCCTTCGAGCCTGCACCGACATTCAATATGATCATGGCTGATCATCCAACTCCGTATCCTGTACCTGCCTTCTCTCCATACCCCCTGTTCCCTTTAGCCACAAGGGCCACATCTAACTCCCTCTTAAATATAGCCAATGAACTGGCCTCAACTACATTCTTTGGCAGAGAATTCCACAGATTCACCACTCTCTGTGTGAAAAATGTTTTTCTCATCTCGGTCCTAAAAGACTTCAGCGCGGAAACGGGCCCTTCGGCCCACCGAGTCCGCGCCGACCAGCGACAGCCGCTCACTAACGCTATCCAACACACACACACTAGGGACAATTTGCATTTATACCGAGCCAATTAACCTACAAGCCGGTACGTCTTTGGAGTGTGGGCGCAAACCGGAGCTTCCCAGAAAAAACCCCACGCAGGGCGTACAAACTCCGTACACATGGCACCCGTGGTCGGGATGGATCCCGGGTCTCTGGCGCTGTAACGCAGCAACGCTACTGCTGCGCCACCGTGCCACAGTTTCAAGCAGTGGAAATGATTCCGTCTGAAGAAGGGTTCCAGCACGAAACATCGACAGTCCATTCTCTCCACTGATGCTGCCTGGCCCGCTGAGTTCTTCCAGCACTTTGTGTGTTGCTCAAGATTCCAGCATCTGGAGTCCCTTTTTTGAGTCAGATTTGCCTGAAGACGGGTCTCACTCAAACGTCACCTCTCCATGTTCTCCACAGATGCTGCCTGACCCGCTGAGTTACTCCAGCACTCTGTGAAACGTCACCTATCCATGTTCTCCACAGATGCTGCCTGACCCACTGAGTTATGGTGCAGCAGCATCTATGGAGCTAAGGAAATAGGCAACGTTTCGGGCCGAAATCCTTCTGGAAATAGGCAACGTTTTGGGCCGAAACCCTTATGGGTTTCGGCCCAAAACGTTGCCTATTTCCTTAGCGCCTTAGATGCTGCCTGACCCGCTGAGTTCCAGCACCCTGTGAAAGTTACCTATCCATGTTAGATGCTGCCTGACCCGCTGAGTTACTCCAGCACTCTGTGAAACGTCACCTATCCATGTTCTCCACAGATGCTGCCTGACCCGCTGAGTTACTCCAGCACTCTGTGAAACGTCACCTATCCATGTTCTCCACAGATGCTGCCTGACCCCTGAGTTACTCCAGCACTCTGTGAAACGTCACCTATCCATGTTCTCCACAGATGCTGCCTGACCCGCTGAGTTACTACTTTGTGTAGGGAGAAACTACAGATGCTGGTCTGAAGAGGGATCTTGACCTGAAACGTCACCCATGCTCTCTAGTCACTCCAGCGTTTTGTCAGTTTTAATTGTTGACCAACATCGGCAAGCCCTTGTTTATTTTCTCTTTCTTTTCCTAAATTGACTCTCATTCACGCTCCTCTCCTGCAAATCCACGGTCACCTTGCTCTGTGTCCTCACGTCTTTGTGTTTGGGCTGAGGGCCTCTCGATTGATTCACTAAAGTCCCCGATGGCTTCATTATTGTCACCTACCTCCAGACAAATGTGCTCCTCATCGTATGCCAGGGGTCCAGAACTCCAGCGACACACCTTGTCAGATGTCCGACTTCACCAAGATCGCAACATTATGCTTTTTCCGGTACAGAAACGTATTCAGCACTGAAACAGCTGGAGGCTTCTGAGATCCCAGCAAAGGTGTTTCATTATATATTTTCCTCCAGACTTTTAATGAGAGGGCAAGTTCCGTTTTTCATGACTGCAACCTGATTTTGTGTGTTATCCTGTGGGTGGGTTGTTTGCTATGATGCACTCGTGGCACAGAATTGGCCAACCAGTCAAGGCGGTATTGTGTGAAGAAGTGGTCTCCATCCGAAATGTCGCCCATTCCTTCTCCCCAGAGATGCTGCCTGTCCCGCTGAGTTACTCCGGCATTTTGTGTCCACCTTCGATCTAAACCGGCATCTGCAGTTTTTTCCTCCACAAGGCAGTAATGTTTCCACTCCAGCCTCCTTCACCCAACTGCACCGATTGGTCCTCTTTCATAACCGTAACTACCTCCTCTGGACTCCTGGCGGGCACGGTGGGCGCAGCGGTAGACTTGCTGCCTCGCAGCGCCAGAGACCCGGGCTCGATCCTGACCACGGGTGCTGCCTGTGTGGAGTTCGCACGTGCTTCCTGTGACCGTGTGGGCTTGCATGTTTTATGGGTCATTCCTAATTGTCGTGTTGACACTTGCGGGCGGAGCACCAAGGCAAATTCCTTGTATGTGAATACTTGGCAAATAAAACATTCATTCATTCATGTTAATTGGCCTTTTGTAAATCTCCCCTCTTGTGTAGGGAGTGGTTGCAAAAGTGGGAGAACATAGAACTAGTATGAACGGGTGATCAATGGTCGGCATGGGCTTGATGGGCTGAAGGGCCTGTTTCCATGCTGTATCTCTACATTAAACTGCATTGATCATTAACTGTGTGTGTGTGTGTGTGTGTGTGTGTGTGTGTGTGTGTGTGTGTGTGTGTGTGTGTGTGTGTGTGCCTGTGTGTGTGTGTGTGTGTGTGTGTGTGTGTGTGTGTGTGTGTGTGTGTGCCTGGGTGTGTGTGTGTGTGTGTGTGTGTGTGTGTGTGTGTGTGTGTGTGTGTGTGTGTGTGTGTGTGTGTATATATGTGTGTGTGTATGTGTGTGTGTGTGTGTGTGTGAATCTGTGTGTGTGTGTGTATGTATGTCTGTGTGTCTGTGTGTGTGTGTGTGTGTTTATGGTGTTTACAGAGTACTATGTTTACATATATGTTCTGCTGGTGCGAGTAAGCGTTTTATTGTTCCATTTGTTCCATTCTAGGACATATGACAATAAAACACTCTTGCCTCTTGAGTGAGCGGGTGATCGATGGCCGACATGCACTGGGTGGGCCGAAGGGCCTGTTTCCACGCTGCATCTTTCCCATCAACTCAATCCGTGCTCTTCCTTTCACCTCTCCTCTACAATCGAGGATCCCACATTCTGTTTACTCTGTTAATGAAGATATTTCTTTTATTTTTTTTGACGTAACTCTCTTTGATATTTGTGCCCCCTGTGAGTGTATCTTCACCGCCACGTGAGACCCATTTGGTGATCTGGAAGTCCCCTGGCAACTCCCATCTCGCCCCTCGTCCACACACAACATCGCTGCAGTTAGCCTTGCCTCTAACCCTCAACTGAAATAGCTTTGTAGTTTCTCTTTTCCCATGGATTCCAATGTGGTCCCATTAGCCTCATTGTAATTATGGTCCATTGCCTCTGCTTGGCATCTCTGCTCCCCCCGCCTGTAAGCAGAACAAGCTGATTGCAGAAGCTAAGGGACTTAACTGCATCATGTAAAATGTTCTTCGAGACGCAGATCAGATTACCCATTTCGTTTGAATTTATCTGTTCATTTCAAATGTCAGTAGATTTTCATTCCTGCTTGCAGGAGGTGCTTTGTCTGTCCAATTACACAATGGTAGCTCACTCCTTGGAGAGTGACATCCTGTCTTTGCCGAGGATTGAACAAAAAAATATTTCTTCTCGTATTCACAGCAGCGAAGTTAAGCTCGATGGACACGGGGCCTGCCTTTATTATGCTGCAAGATTACAGTGCAGTGCTGAATGTGAAGTTAAAATGAATTAAAGGCAGATCTAATTGATTACACCTCCAGAGTCTGAATTCATTACTAACTCAAATAGAACCATTTTATAAACTGGAAGGATTTCTTTCGGAGATGTTTAAAGTGCGGGATTGGCTTTCTTTGTATGAATGATCTCAAAATTAATGCACAATAACTATTTTAGTTCACATTTTGGTATGTTCTTTAAAAAAAACTGCATGGAGCTGGTCGTGTGGCAATTGGCAAAATTCAACAGTAAAATGTTTCACAGCATGTAGCTGCAAATGTTTTTTAAATATAATTTAATGATTCATTCCATATTGGTCTGAAAGATTTCTTATGTCTCTGTTGTTCTTTCATAAGATTTAGACGCTTGTAGAATTGTCTATCATTGAGTCAGACAATAGACAATAGACAATAGGTGCAGGAGCAGGCCATTCAGCCCTTCGAGCCAGCGCCGCCATTCAATGTGATCATGGCTGATCATCCCCAATCAGTACCCCGTTGCTGCCTTCTCCCCATATCCCCTGTCCTTTACTCTCTCTTGAAAGTATCCGGAGAACTGGCCTCCACTGAGGCAGAGAATTCCACAGACTCACAACTCTCTGGGTCAAAAAGTGTTTCCTCGTCTCCGTTCAAAATGGCTTACCCCTTAATCTTAAACTGTGGCCTCCCCCAACATCGGGAACATGTTGTTTAAGAGGGAACTGCAGATGCTGGAGAATCGAAGGTTACACAAAAAAGCTGGAGAAACTCAGCGGGTGCAGCAGCATCTATGGAGCGAAGGAAATAGGCAACGTTTCGGGCCGAATCGGCCCGAAATGTTGCCTATTTCCTTCGCTCCATAGATGCTGCTGCACCCGCTGAGTTTCTCCAGCTTTTTTGTGTAACCATCGGGAACATGTTTCCTGCCTCTAGTGTGTCCAAACCCTTAATGATCTTATATGTTTCTATAAGATCCCTTCTCATCCTTCTAAATTCCAGAGTGTACAAGCCCAGCTGCTCCATTCTATCAACATATGTCCTATCCAGATAACTGACCAAATGTATTTTAACTCACCACCTTTCTTTTGTTCTTTTTCGATCTATCTTTTCACTTTCCACTTTTTTCCTTTCTTGTTTTATTTTTCTTTTCTCTTTTCATTTTCATAGTTTAGGTTATAAGGTTAAAAATGAAGCTGTACAATAATTGACGCCAAATGTTTTATCTCTGTACAAGTTCAAGTTCAAGTTAGTTTATTGTCATGTGTCCCTGTATAGGACAATGGAATTCTTGCTTTGCTTCAGCACACAGAACACAGTAGGCATTTACTACAAAACAGATCAATGTGTCCATATACGATGATATAAATATATACACACACATGAATAAATAAACTGGTAAAGTGCAAATAACAGAAAGTGGTTATTAATAATCAGAGTTTTGTCCGAGCGAGGTTTAATAGCCTGATGGCTGTGGGGAAGTAGCTATTCCTGAACCTGGTTATTGCAGTCTTCAGGCTCCTGTACCTTCTACCTGAATGTAGCAGGGAGATGAGTGTGTGGCCAGGATGGTGTGGGTCTTTGATGATACTGCCAGCCTTTATGAGGCAGCGACTGCGATAAATCCCCTCGATGGAAGTAAGGTCAGAGCCGATGATGGACTGGCCAGTGTTTACTACTTTTTGTAGTCTTTTCCTCTCCAGGGCGCTCAAGTTGCTGAACCAAGCCACGATGCAACCGGTCAGCATGCTCTCTACTGTGCACCTGTAGAAGTTAGAGAGAGTCCTCCTTGACAATCCGACTCTCCGTAATCTTCTCAGGAAGTAGAGGCGCTGATGAGCTTTCTTGATAATTGCGTTAGTGTTCTCGGACCAGGAGAGATCTTCAGAGATGTGCACGCCCAGGAATTTGAAGCTCTTGACCCTTTCAACCATCGACCCATTGATATAAACGGGGCTGTGGGTCCCCCTCCTACTCCTTCCAAAGTCCACAATCAGTTCCTTGGTTTTGCTGGTGTTGAGGGCCAGGTTATTTCGCTGGCACCATATGGACAGTTGCTCGATCTCCCTTCCATATTCTTCTATAGAAATTCTTCTATTGCTTCTAATAGAAATAAATATTTTAAAAAAGCAAAAAAAAACTCTCCGATGTTAAGCAAATTAAATGTTGTTCCTTTCTGCACTCAGATGTCATCCACACCGTGGGGCCGATAGCAAGAGGAAACTGTGATGAGCGTCTGAAACGCCAACTGAGGAACTGCTATGAAAATTCCCTGATGTTGCTGGAGACTCAAGGGCTGCGATCTATCGTAAGTGTCACTCTTGCCTAAACCTATGAATGTAACTCGTAAAGAGGCCTGTCTGCCCCTCCTTCTAAATATTGTGCATCAAATGTCTGCAAAGTTTCATCGTGTATAGTGGACCGGCACGGTGGCGCAGCGGTAGTGTAGCTGCCTTACAGCGCCAGAGACCCAGGTTCAATCCTGACCACGGGTGCTGTATGTGTGGAGTTTGCACGTTCTTCCTGTGACGGTGCAGGTTGGCAGGACAATTGGTCTTTGTAAATCTCCCCGAGTGTGTACTTTCTCTCCGGGACCATGTGGGCTTTCTCCAGGTGCTCTGGTTTCCTCCCAGATTCCAAAGACGTACAGGTTTGTAGGTTAATTGGCTTTGGTAAAATTGTAAGATTGTCCCAAGAGTGTGTAGGATAGCGCTAGTGTACGGGGATCACCGGTCGCCGTGGGCTCGGCGAGACAAAGGGCCTATTCTGCGCTGCACCTCTGAACTAAACTAAACTGAATTAGAAGGTAAACACAAAATGCTGGACTAACTCAGCGGGACAGGCAGCATCTATGGAGAGAAGGAATGGGTGACGTTTCGGGTCGAGACCCTTCTTCAGACTGATGTCGGGGTGGGGGGGGCAGACGATTTCATTTGCTCCTTTTCCCCCCATCCCCCGCCCTATCCACTCACGCATAGCCCCCAACTGCGCAGGCGTGGCTAGAGAGGGAGGGGGTGGGGGGGTAGAGAGGAAGGATAGAGGGAGGGGAGGGGGGTAGAGAGGGAGAGGAGGTGAAGGGGGTAGAGGGTGAGGGGGGGGTTAGAGAGAGGGGGGAGGAGGGGTAGAGAGGGAGAAGGGTAGAGTGGGTGGGGGTAGAGAGGGATGGGGAGAGAGAGGAGGTAGAGTGGGGGGGAGGGAGGTTAGAGGGTGAGGGGGGAGGGGGGTAGAGAGGGAGGGGGGTAGAGAGAGGGAGGTAGAGAGGGGAGAGGGAGGGTAGAGAAGGGGGGAGGGAGGGTAGAGAGGGAGGGGTAGAGAGGGAGTGTAGTCATTTGAACAACTCTCCCTACCCCCTCCCCTCCCTCAACCCCCCCCCTCCCCCCCCACTCTCCCTCTTCTCTCCACAGCTGCAGCATGACCCACCGAGTTACTCCACCATTTTGTGTCTACCTTCGATTCTATCCAGCCTCTGCTGTTCTTCCTTAAACCAAAGTAGATGTGAAAAGCTGCGCTGTGCTCGTTTGTGACAAGGATTGTGCACGCCTCAGCAATAATTATAGACCCACATAATTAGTGCTTCTGTCACTGTCTCAACAGAATAAAATCATTACTTTCTGGTGGTGCTAACGAGACATTTGTACCCAAGACTCCTCAGAATTAAAGGACGTCCCTGTCGGAAGGGGACGAGGAAAGGGCCTGTCTCACTTGGCGATTTGTCTCGGCAGCTGCCGGCGTCATTGACTGATGTATCAGGGTCACCGATAGATTTTGAACATTTCCAAATCCAGCGGCGACAAAAAAAGAATGTCGCGACACTCGAGGAGACGCCGCGCGCCAATGCGTCCTCACGCCGCGACTTTATCGGTCACCTGATACGGCAGTCAATGCTGCCGACAGTCGCCGAAAAAAATCACCAAGTGGGACGGGCCCTGAAGGATTTCTTAAGTCAGAGGGTGGTGAATCTGTGGATTTCATTGCCACAGAAGGCTGTGCAGGCCAAGTCAGTGGATGTTTGTAAGGCGGAGATTGATGGATTCTTGATTAGTACGGGTGTCAGGGGTTATCGGGAGAAGGCAGGAGAATGGGGTTGAGAGGGAAAGATAGATCAGCCATGATTGAATGGCATAGTAGACTTGATGGGCCGAATGGCCTAAATCTGCTTCGATCAATTATGAACTTAAGATGTAACATTTGGTGTAAGAACGACATCAATCTTTGCCAACCAATCATCTCAATGTTTTTTTACATTTATTTACAGCAGTGCTGATGTGAGCCCCATATTTTTCTTGTAGAATCATATAGCACGGAAACAGGCCCTTCAGCCCATGCTGACCATGATGCCCCATCTACACTAGTCCCTCCTGCTTAGACGGACGAGTTGGGCTGAAGGGCTTGTTTCCGTGTCGTATGACTTTACGACTTTCAATACTTCTACCACCTCACCAATTGAAACATATAAGATTGTTACGGGTTTGGACACGCTAGAGGCAGAAAACATGTTCCCGATGTTGGGGGAGTCCAGAACCAGGGGCCACAGTTTAAGAATAAGGGGTAAGCCATTTGGAACGGAGACGTGGAAACACTTTTTCTCACAGAGAGTTGTGAGTCTGTGTAATTCTCTGCCTCAGAGGGCAGTGGAGGCAGGTTAAATATAGCCAATGAACCGGCCTCAACTACCTTCTGTGGCAGAGAATTCCATAGATTCACCACTCTCTGTGTGAAAAATGTTTTTCTCATCTCGGTCCTAAAAGATTTCCCCCTGATCCTTAAACTGTGACCCCTTGTCCTGGACTTCCCCATCATCGGGAACAATCTTCCTGCATCTAGTCTGTCCAACCCCTTAAAAATAAACACTTTTTCTCACGGAGAGTGGTAAGTCTGTGGAATTCTCTACCACAGAGGGCGGTGGAGGCAGGTTCTCTGGATGCTTTCAAGAGAGAGCTAGATAGGGCTCTTAAAGATAGCGGAGTCAGGGGATATGGGGCGAAGGCAGAAACGGGGTACTGATTGTGGATGATCAGCCATGATCACATTGAATGGCGGTGCTGGCTCGAAGGGCAAAGTGGCCTACTCCTGCACTTATTGTCTATTGTCTATTGTCTATTGTCTATTGTCACCCCGGGAACATTATCATTGGCAGCAGTTTGAATCAACCACAGCTCCTTGGTTTGGTTTAGTTTAGTTTAATTTAGTGTAGAAATACCGCATGAAACAGGCCCTTCAGCCCACCGAGTCCGTGCCAACCAGCGATCACCCGTAACGTTAGTTCTATCCAAGTTCAGTTGCGTTTAGTTCATTGTCACGAGTACCGAGGTACAGTGAAAATCCTTTTGTTGCGTGCTAACCAGTCAGCACCAGGACATTACCTGAATACAATTGATCCATTTACAATGTACAGATACATGATAAGGGAATAACGTAAGTAAAGCCAGCAAAGTCCGATCAAGGATACACCAACGAGGTAGATAGTAGTTCAGGACCGCTGTCTGGTTGTGGTAGGGTGAGTCAGTTGCCTGATAACAACTGGGAAGAAACTGCCCCTGAATCTGGAGGTGTTTTCACACCACTATACCTTTTGCTTGATGGGAACTAAGGCCTGCACACTCGGGACATTTCACAGAAACCAATTACAATGTTTTGTCACTGTATGTCATGTTGTCACTTGCGGGCGGAGCACCAAGGCAAATTCCTTGTATGTGAATGCTTGACCAATAAATGTATTCATTCATTCATTCACTCACCTACAAACCTGTACGTCTTTGGAGTGTGGGAGGAAACCGGATAAAACCCACGCAGGTCACGGGGAGAACGTACAAACTCCGTACAGACAAGCAAGCAAGACGTGCAGTCAGGATGGAACCCGGGTCTCTGGCGCCGTGAGGCAGCGACTCTACTGCTGCGCCACCATGCCGCCCGATAGGGCCTGTCCTCCCACTTGGCTGTCATTTGCGCGTAATTTACGCGTTATGATGCGTGAAGCGCGCACAGTGGCAGTAACGCACGGCGTGGCGACGCACGGCGACGCAGGATTTTGCGATGTACAAAATCTTCGCGCGCCATCTGCGTGGCGTGGTGGCCATGTGGGACAGGCCCTTAAATCTTGGGGACTTTTCCAGCAGGGATCTCAGCTGCCGCATGCTGAGATTCTGTTCGAAATAGTTGGGAGTGACGGCCTCATAGTGGGGTGAAAGGCATTCCATGGATTCCCAAGGGGTCACCTCCTGATCTGAGCCGATAAACCGCCCAGTCAGCATTTCACAGTGTCTATCAAACGAGTTGCTGTGGGAATTGAGGTCGGCTTTTATGCGATAAAAAAAAGCCCATAATTCAGCAAACTTGCTGCCATTTTTATCCACCCCCGTTCCGGTAAAAGGAGCCAGATTTATTTCACATAAGATTTGCATCGGTGTTAGCCGAGACAGTTTAAGTGGCTACATTTCAGAAAGTGAAGAGACCTTTGATAAATGCAACGTGTTTGCATGTCGGGGCCGTCTGGAAAGGTAATACTAAGCGATCTTCTCTGGTGTTTAAACAACCCAGACACACTCTCCCGCTTGATGTATGGGCGAACCCATCGACTGAACTCTGGCTCCCAGTGAAGAACTCGCTCTTGAATCCCACAGTCTCCTCTGTAAGCTTTTTATCTGCGCTGCCTTGATAACGAGGGCTCGGGTTACAGCGGAGAGAGACGGCGGCAAAGTGGAATTAAAGTGGGCCACTCGTTACGAACGGTGTGTAAACAAAGGCTGGACGGTCCCGACTGCAAAAGGGCTTTTAGTTGAGCTGCAGGGGGGGGAGGAAAAGAGACTTTGACAAATGACGATGAGTACATTAACGCAGTGAGTGTCTGCACCATGGTTTGGAATGGTCTGCCTGTGGTAGTGTTCGATGAAAGAGTCCCTCCATGTCAGGCTAATGAAGGAAAGCGGGGCACAGCTCTCTCTGTCTGCCTTTGGCTGGGGAAAGGCTGCGTTGCAAGAGGTGTTCTTACGACTTAAAATACTAATAGACATGTTTACTGTCACGTGTACAGAGGTACAGTGAAAAGCTTTTGCTGCGTGCAGGAGTAGGCCATTCGGCCCTTCGAGCCAGCATGATTCAATGTGATCATGGCCGATCATCCCCAATCAGTATCCCGTTCCTGCCTTCTCCCCATACCCCCTGACTCCGCTATCTTTAAGAGCCCTATCTAGCTCTCTCTACAAAGTATCCAGAGAACCGGCCTCCACCGCCCTCTGAGGCACATAATTCCACAGACTCACACCTCCCATTGAGAAAAAGTGTTTCCTCGTCTCCGTTCTAAATGGCTGACCCCTTATTCTTAAACTGTGTGGCCCCTGGTTCTGGACTCCCCCAACATCGGGAACATGTTTCCTGCCTCTAGGGTAGACAAAAGTGCTGGAGAAACTAAGCGGGTGCAGCAGCATCTATGGAGCGAAGGAAATAGGCTTCGGAGGGAGGGGGAGAACTTCTTCAAAGCTAGAGGCAGAACTTTCCTGCCTCTACCATGTCCAAACCCTTAATAATCCCCGTGTCAGTAACCGGGATTGCCACACTGCAGCCCTGCAGTCTAGTTTGCATTAATATTCCAGTTATTCCTTGGATGAATTGCCTCCACCCCACTCCCAGTCCACTTGGTGAAAGCTGGGGATGTGTACAGACAGATGTTGTGACATATATATCTTGCACTCGACAAAGTGGTGCCATGTGGCACTGTTGGACTCGCTGGGAAGGGGGAGAGAATTCTCGGCATTTCTGCTTCAAAGCTTTGTGGCAGATAGGACTCGGAGTGTTTGCGATTCTCCGAGCCTGCGTGGAGTTGCCCAAAGCCATTCCAAATACAGCTGTCTGCGTCGTAACACAGTCAAGGTCACCCGTGGATCTGCGTCGGACCTGACTTTGCAGAGAAGTAAAGGGCCTGTCCCACTGTACGAGGTAATTCACGAGTTTTCCCCTGATTCGAACTCGGAGAATGTCCGTAATGAGTGCGTAGGAGTTCGTGGATGTCCCGTAGCGGCTCGTACGAGTAAAAAGTAATTTTTTTCATCACGAGTATTATTTTACTTGCGGACATTTTTCACAGTGTTGAGAAAACTTCACGAGTTTACCGGATTTCCCAAGTACCTACCATTACTCGTACGAGCCGCTACGGGACATCCACGAACTTCAACGGACCCGCTACGGACATTCTCCGAGTTCGATCAGGGGAAAACTCAGGAGAACTCATGAATTACCTCTTACAGTGGGACAGGCCCTTAAGAATGCTGAAAACTATATTCTGCACTCTGTATCTTTCCCTTCACTCTACCTGCTGTACCTGAGTTCGGCTTGATTGTATTTTGGGATCGTATTATCTGATTTAGGAATCGAGAGGGGTAGATTTTTCACACAAAAGGGTGGTGGGTGTATCCTTAATCTTCTTGATTAGTACGGGTGTCAGAGGTTATGGGGAGAAGGCAGGAGAATGGGGTTGAGAGGGAGAGATAGATCAGCCATGATTGAATGGCGGAGTAAACTTGATGGGCCGAATTCTGGGATTCCTGGGATGTCAGGACTTTCACATGAAGAAAGACTGGATAGAATCGGCTTGTACTCGCTAGAATTTAGAAGATTGAGGGGGGATCTTATAGAAACTTACAAAATTCTTAAGGGGTTGGACAGGTTAGATGCAGGAAGATTGTTCCCAATGTTGGGGAAGTCCAGAGCAAGGAGTCACAGTTTAAGGATAAAGGGGAAATCTTTTAGGACCGAGATGAGAAAAACATTTTTCTCACAGAGAGTGGTGAATCTCTGGAATTCTCTGCCACAGAAGCCGCTAAGAGCGGTCCCCGAGCTCCGACATACACCCTACGTTCATTCTACGTACTTACCACGAGTTTGGGCGTCATTTGCGCGTCATTTACGCTACATCATTTACGAGTCACGACGCACGGCGTGTGCCTCGTGATGCGCACGTGATACGTGCATGGCGTGCATTACGCGCGCATGGGGCGCGGTGACGTAGGTAGTGACGCGCGTTCGCGGGCGGCGCCCCAGAATTTTGGGATTCACAAAGTCTCCGTGCGCCACCTGGGTGACGTGTGACCTGCAAATGACGCCCGAGTGGGACAGGCCCTTAACTCAGCGGGTCAGGCAGCATCTGTGGAGAACATGGATGGGTGACGTTTCACAGAGTGCTGGAGTAACTCAGCGGGTCAGGCAGCATCTGTGGAGAACATGGATGGGTGACGTTTCACAGAGTGCTGGAGTAACTCAGCGGGTCAGGCAGCATCTAAGGAGCTAAGGAAATAGGCAACGTTTCGGGCCGAAACCCGTAAGGGTTTCGGCCCGAAACGTTGCCTATTTCCAGAAGGATTTCGGCCCGAAACGTTGCCTATTTCCTTAGCTCCATAGATGCTGCTGCACCATAACTGAGTGGGTCAGGCAGCATCTGTGGAGAACATGGATGGGTGACGTTTCACAGAGTGCTGGAGTAACTCAGCGGGTCAGGCAGCATCTGTGGAGAACATGGATAGGTGACATTTCACAGAGTGCTGGAGTAACTCAGCGGGTCAGGTAGCATCTGTGGAGAACATGGATAGGCGACGTTTCACAGAGTGCTGGAGTAACTCAGTGGGTCAGGCAGCATCTGTGGAGAACATGGATAGGTGACGTTTCAGAGTGCTGGAGTAACTCAGCGGGTCAGGCAGCATCTCTGATAGGCAACATTTTTCAGGTCATAGTTAGGCTACCAGAGACAATACAATTTCAGCTGCAGACAATATTGAATCAATGCGTGTCGACTGCAGCACTTTGATGTCAAATAAGGATTTGGGCCTCTTTCTATTTTGGTGAATGCTCTCTTACAAAATATTCAGCGCACATTACAAGTCATCAGTTCCAAAGTGATAGTAGCAGAATTAGGCCATTTGGCCCGTCAAGTCTACTCCGCCATTCAATCATGGCTGATCTATCTCTTCCTCCTAACCCCATTCTCCTGCCTTCTCCCCATAACCCCTGACACCTGGGCCGTTGCTCCAGTCCTCTCTCAATTCCTCTTTTTGAATAGCGTCCCGCCTCTTTGGCCGAGCTTTGTCGCGGCACCTGGCCGCAGGGCTTATTGCGCTGATTGATGCGTCTCGGGGGGGAAAACATCGCTCGGCAGCGCTAACGGTGTTGGGTAAACAACTGCAAGTTGTTGTTCGGGAAGCTGATCCATTCTCCAGTCCCGGGGGTGGGGGGAGGGGAATGCTGCGGGTGGCATTAATGGCTGTCAGAGCTTGTGGAACAGTGTTTACGTTGAAGGACAACTGCAGGTTACAGCGAGCGGCCTTACAAAGAGATCACGGTCGACAGAACTGATGAAGGACAACATCTCTGTGCTCCTTAAGGTCATCGAAAACCACTTCAACGCCATCTCATGCCTTTTACTACTGAGCTCCGTATGAGTTGAATATAAAGTGTTAATAATAAGTGCAGTCTAAACCCAATTAGCACAATTAAAGGTTCCAGCAATTTGTTATTCAGCTCCAATTAACATTCAAGTGAAAGCTAATTATCACTTTCTAAACAAATAAGATGCTTAATTAGGCCCATATTGTAGAATAGGAACCAAATTAAATTTATGCAATCGATATATTTATCTGTTTATTTATATTTTTTCTCTTTCAAGATCAGGCCCTCGTTGGCAAGGCCCAGTATTTAGAGCAAAGATAGACACAAAATGCTGGAGTAACTCAGCGGGACAGGCAGCATCTCTGGAGAAAAGGAATTAGGTGACGTTTCGGGTCGAGACCCTTCTTCAGACTCGACCCGAAACGTCGCCCATTCCTTCTCTCCAGAGATGCTGCCTCACCCGCTGAGTTACTCCAGCGTTTTGTGTCTACCTTCGATTTAAACCAACATCTGCAGTTCTTTCATACCAGCATTTAGCACCTTCCCTCACTGCCCTCTGAACTGGATGATGAAGTTTGGCTGGTCATGTCATTATTAAACAAAGTTGATACTGTGATAGACACAGTTGAAATGTGTACACGACATTCCAAGATTTGAGCTAGACCAGGCAACGACCTCTCCTGGAAAACCGAAATAATCCTTAATATTATCCTCTCCCGTACACTGTCTTCCCTGGCACGGGTGGCGCAGGAGTAGAGTTGCTGCCTCACAGCGCCAGAGACCCGGGTTCGATCCTGACTACGGGTGCTGCCTGTACGGAGTTTGCACGTCCCCCCCCTCCGTGACCACGTGGGCTTTCTCCGGGTGCTCCGGTTTCCTCCCACACTCCAAAGACGTGTGGGTTTGCAGGAAGGAACTGCAGGTGCTGGTTTATACCAAAGATAGGCACAATATGCTGGAGTAACTCTGTGGGTAAAGCAGCATCTCTGGAGAAAAGGAATAGGTGACGTTTCGGGTCTGCAGACTGGTCAGAAGGGTTCCGACCTGAAACGTCACCTATTCCCATTTCGCCAGAGATGCTGCCCGACCCTCTGAGTTACTCCAGCGTTTTGTGTCTATCCAGGTTTGTAAGTTCCAATTGACTTCTGCAAATTGGCCCCAGTGAGTAGGATAGAATTAGTGTCTGGGAGATTGTTGGTCGGTGCGGGCTCAACGGGCCGAAGGGCCTGTTACATAGAAACATAGAAATTAGGTGCAGGAGTAGGCCATTCGGCCCTTCGAGCCTGCACCGCCATTCAATGTGATCATGGCTGATCATCCAACTCAGTATCCCGTACCTGCCTTCTCTCCATACCCCCTGATCCCCTTAGCCACAAGGGCCACATCTAACTCCCTCTTAAATATAGCCAATGAACTGGCCTCAACTACCCTCTGTGGCAGAGAGCTCCAGAGATTCACCACTCTCTGTGTGAAAAATGTTCTTCTCATCTCGGTTTTAAAAGATTTCCCCCTTATCCTTAAGCTGTGACCCCTAGTCCTGGACTTCCTCAACATCGGGAACAATCTTCCTGCATCTAGCCTGTCCAACCCCTTAAGAATTTTGTAAGTTTCTATAAGATCCCCTCTCAGTCTCCTAAATTCTAGAGAGTATAAACCAAGTCTATCCAGTCTTTCTTCATAAGACAGTCCTGACATCCCATGAATCAGTCTGGTGAACCTTCTCTACACTCCCTCTACGGCAATAATGTCCTTCCTCAGATTTGGAGACCAAAACTGTACGCAATACTCCAGGTGTGGTCTCACCAAGACCCTGTACAACTGCAGTAGAACCTCCCTGCTCCTATACTCAAATCCTTTTGCTATGAAAGCTAACATACCATTCGCTTTCTTCACTGCCTGCTGCACCTGCATGCCTACCTTCAATGACTGGTGTACCATGACACCCAGGTCTGTTTACACACTGCATCTCTAAACTGTACAAAATATTGGTGAACCAAATGAATGCTTGTTATGGTGGGTTTTCTAGCGGATGCAGAGACGACGACTACGCTCTCGGAACAGTTTTTATTGAACACTCGCCCTGTAGGGAGATAGATAAGGAAGCGTGAGGTGTGAAAACGGGACAAAGGGAATGGAGATCAAGGAAACATGTAGAGACCGCACGAAAACAGCAGCCCCTCCCGTCACGTGACCACGGCTTCCCGGGTTCGATACCTGCGTGCGCCAGCAGGTGCCGCTAGAGTTTAATGGTCATCGGTACTGGGGATTCTTTGCATCAGATTATTCAACTGAATCCGAGTCAGACGTGTGGACTGTACGTCCAACCTTCTGGAGTACCAGCATAACCTCCTCGAATCCTAGACCCCATTCCCATCCATAGTGAGTGAGTGTGAGACACTCATTTTCCTTAATGTCACTAAGTTGGAGGGAATGAGCTGCCAGAGGAGGTAGTTGAGACGCGTACAATAGCAAAGACATTTGGACAGGTACATGGATAGGTGTGTGGGAAGGAACTGCAGATGCTGGTTTAAACCAAAGATAGACACATAAAGCTGGAGTAACTCAGCGGGGCCAGGCAGCATCTCTGGGGAGAAGGAATGGGTGACGATTCAGGAGGTGTCTATCTCAGGGACTTGGAAAGGAATGGGTTGGAGGGATATGGGCCAGGTATGGCCAATTGGGACATACTTAAAATGGGCGTCTTGGTCAGCATGGCCAGGTTGGGCTGAAGGGCCTGCTCCTGTGCTGCCTGACTCCATGAACAATAGCAAGGAACAATAGCAAGGACGGTGGATGCTGGATGAGGCTGGAGTTTGAATGGCTTCTTCTTCAATTGAAACGTAAGATTATTAAGGCTTTTTGGACACGCTAGAGGCAGGAAACATGTCCCCGATGTTGGGGGAGTCCAGAACCAGGGGCCACACAGTTTAAGAATAAGGGGCAAGCCATTTACAACGGAGATGAGGAAACACTTTTTCTCACAGAGAGTGGTGAGTCTGTGGAATTCTCTGCCTCAGAGGGCGGTGGAGGCGGGTTCTCTGGATGCTTTCAAGAGAGAGCTAGATAGGGCTGTTAAAGATAGAGGAGTCAGAGGGATATGGGGAGAAGGCAGAAACGGGGTACTGATTGTGGAAGATCAGCCATGATCGCATTGAATGGCGGTGCTGGCTCGAAGGGCCGAATGGCCTACTCCTGCACCTATTGTCTATTGTCTATTCCAGATGCTGCATTTGAATAGCCTCCTAACACTGACACCGAATGCCTGTTTTCTTCCTTGTTCTTGCATGGTTTTTTGTTGTAGTTCCTCTGTTGTATTGTATTGTATTGTATATCTTTATTGTCATTTCCTGAGTATTCGCATACCCAGAGGAAACAAAAAAACGTTGCTCAACCAGTGTCCATTCAGTGTGCATGAAAAAATAAATAGAAATAAAAAATACATGTTACCGGTGACTTTGCCTTCAGCTGTGAAGGAGTTCTGTCCCAAATAACCCTGCCCCCCCCCCTCCCCCCCCCTTTAAGTTACCCCTCAACGCCTAACGGGTTTGACTAAGCTTGAACCTCATCTGATGTCTAATGCCAATTTAAGCGTTATAATGCTTCCGTGAATCACCTTAAATTACTTTCATTGCATTGAAAGAAACGAACTAAATAATTAAAACTGTGGATCTTTTGGAATAAAGAACAGTGAGAAGCCAGGTGCTGGAATAAAAGAGAAGAACTAAACAGAACATCGAACGGTACATTGTAGGAAGGAACTGCACATGCTGGATTCAATCGAAGATACACACAAAATTCTGGAGTAACTCAGCTGGACAGGCAGGCAGAATCTCTGGAGAGAAGGAATGGGTGACATTTCGGGCCGAGACCCTTCTTCTGATGTCAGGGGAGAGGGAGACAGATAAGGATGTGTAAGGTGTGAAAACGGGACAAAGGGAATGGAGATCAAGGAAACATGTAGAATAGATCATTGGTACACAAAATTGCTGGAGAAACTCAGCGGGTGCAGCAGCATCTATGGAGCGAAGAAAATAGGCGACGTTTCGGTCCGAAACCCTTCTTCAGCCTGATGGGGGGGTGGGAGGGGAGAAGGAAGGAAAAAGGGGAGGAGGAGGAGCCCGAGGGCGGGGGGATGGGAGGAGACAGCTCGATGGTTGAGGAAGGGGAGGAGACAGCAAGGGCTAGCAAAATTGGGAGAATTCAACATTCATGCCATCAGGATGCAAGCTGCCCAGGCGGAATATGAGGTGCTGTTCCTCCAATTTCCCGTGTTGGGTGGGAAAGGGTGACAACAAAGCAAACAGAGATAAAATGTAGTCGGAGGCCGTCAGACTGGGTCGGAGAACTGGGAAGGGGGAGGGATGGAGAGAGAGGGAAAGCAAGGGTTATTTGATGTTAGAGAAGTCAATGGCGTGGAAGTCCAGGGGGCACATCTGCAGAATAAAAGGTGGACAAATAATGTTGGAGAAACTCAGCGGGCGAGGCAGCATAGATGCTGCTGCACCCGCTGAGTTTCTCCAGCAATTTTGTGTACCAATGATCTATTTTACATGTTTCCTTGATCTCCATTCCCTTTGTCCCGTTTTCACACCTCACGCATCCTTATCTATCTCCCTCTCCCCTGACATCAGAAGAAGGGTCTCGGCCTGAAATGTCACCCATTCCTTCTCTCCAGAGATTCTGCCTGCCTGTCCAGCTGAGTTAATCCAGAATTTTGTGTGTATCTTCGATTGAATCCAGCATCTGCAGTTCCTTCCTACAAGGTACCGTTCGATGTTCTGTTTAGTTCTTCTCTTTCATTCCAGCACCTGGCTTCTCACTGTTCTTTATTCCAAAAGATCCACAGTTTTAATTATTTAGTTAGTTTCTTTCAATGCAATGAAAGTAATTTAAGGTGATTCACGGAAGCATTGTAACGCTTAAATTGGCATTAGACATCAGATGAGGTTCAAGCTTGGTCAAACCCGTTAGGCGTTGAGGGGTAACTTAAAGGGGGGGGGGAGGGGGCAGGGGTTATTTGGGACAGACTGAAGGCAAAGTCACCGGTAACAGAGAAACTACAACAAAAAACCATGCAAGAACAAGGAAGAAAACAGGGATTCGGTGTCAGTGTTAGGAGGCTATTCAAATGCAGCATCTGGAATAGACAATAGACAATAGACTATAGACAATAGACAATAGGTGCAGGAGTAGGCCATTCGGCCCTTCGAGCCATTCAATGTGATCATGGCTGATCATCCACAATCAGTGCCCCGTTCCTGCCTTCTCCCCATATCCCCTGACTCCGCTCACCCGCTGAGTTACTCCAGCATTTTTGTCTACCTGAAGATTTCTCTTTAACACCTTTGATTCTGTGTGGGGAAGTGGCACGTGAGTTACTTTAGCGTGTGACAAGTGAGGCTGCCGCGATCCTGTGGGTAGTGATGTTGCATCTGCAACGTTGACGGGGCTTTAGGGAAACCACATTTTTGAATGCCGCTAGGCCCAGGTAAACATATGCACGTGCTGATTGCCGACGTTAATCGGGCCTTCAGATTGTGACATCTGCAAATTTGGGGACAACTTTAACGTGACAGCTGTGTGGATTTCACAGTGTCCTGTGGGCATTTTAAAAGAGACTAGGTTGGCACGGCACCTTCCATCACTCCCCTGCACCACACCGCAGGTACAATGCCGCACAGACGCTCGCTCTTGGAACCAAAAAGGGTTAAATGGAGATTACGACCTTTCGTGTTGCGTTTGAAAAAGTAAAACTAGCATGCAGATTTATCCACACAGAAACAGAGTGATTTCATCAGTCATAGACAATAGACAATAGACAATAGGTGCAGGAGTAGGCCTTTCAGCCCTTCGAGCCAGCACCGCCATTAGAAACATAGAAACATAGAAATTAGGTGCAGGAGTAGGCCATTCGGCCCTTCGAGCCTGCACCGCCATTCAATATGATCATGGCTGATCATCCAACTCAGTATCCCGTACCTGCCTTCTCTCCATACCATCTGATCCCTTTAGCCACAAGGGCCACATCTAACTCCCTCTTAAATATAGCCAATGACTGTGGCCTCAACTACCCTCTGTGGCAGAGAGTTCCAGAGATTCACCACTCTCTGTGTGAAAAAAGTTCTCCTCATCTCGGTTTTAAAGGATTACTTCCTTATCCTTAAGCTGTGACCCCTTGTCCTGGACTTCCCCAACATCGGGAACAATCTTCCTGCATCTAGCCTGTCCAACCCCTTAAGAATTTTGTAAGTTTCTATAAGATCCCCTCTCAATCTCCTAAATTCTAGAGAGTATAAACCAAGTCTATCCAGTCTTTCTTCATAAGACATTCACTGTGATCATGGCTGATCATCCACAATCAGTACCCCGTTCCTGCCTTCTCACCATATCCCCTGACTCTGCTACTCCTATAACCCTATCCAAGTAGGTTATAGGAGTAGAAATAGGCCATTCGGCCCATTAAGTCTTCTCCGCCATTCAATCATGGCTGATCATCCACATTCACTACTCCGTTCCTGCCTTCTCCCCCATATCCCCAGACTGCTATCTTTAACTACTTTGATAGCTCTAGCAGAGGGTTATAGGAGTAGAATTAGGCCAGTCAGCCCATCATCTTCCCCGCCATTCACTCATGTCTGATCTATCTTCCCCTCTTAACCTCCCCTCTAACCTGGCTGCTCGACACCCGGCTTGAGATCTAACTATTCCTTCGGTTTATTTACGTTTCATTCGCGAGAAGAAGAAGAATCTCATTCTCTTCCCTTCTCCCCGAAACCCTGATGTGATTTCACGGTGTAAATCTTAGACCAGTACAGCACAGGAACAGGCCCTTCAGCCCACAATGTTTGTGCCGAACATGATATCAAGGCCAACACTTATCGGCCTGCACATGATCCATATCCCTCCATTCCCTGCATGTACCTATCCAAAAGTCTCTTAAATACCACAACCATAGATAGCAGCCTCAACCACCAGCCCAAGCAGCGAATTCCAGGCATTCATTATCCTTTGTGTAAAATAAACTTGCCCCCCCCACATCTCCTTTAAACTTTTCCCCTGTCACCTTAAAGCGATGCCCTCTAGAATTTGATTTTTTCCATTCTGGGAAAAATGTTCTGACTGTCTACCCTATCTACGCCTCTCATAATGTTATATACTTCATTCAGGTCTTCCCACAATCTCCAGCGTTCCAGAGTCCGTCCAACCTGTTCCTGTGGCTACAGTAATACCGCCTAACCCAGGCACCATTCTGGTGAATCTGCAATCTGGAATCAGTCTGGTGAACCTTCTGGTGAACCTACAGAGAAGGTTCATCAGACTGATTCCAGGGATGTCAGGACTTTCATATGAAGAAAGACTGGATAGACTCGGCTTGTGCTCGCTAGAATTTAGAAGATTCTAAAGAGGGGGGATCTTATAGAAACTTTCAAAATTCTTAAGGGGTTGGACAGGCTAGAAGCAGGAAGATTGTTCCCGATGTTGGGGAAGTCCAGAACAAGGGGTCACAGTTTAAGGCTAAGGGGGAAATCTTTTAGGACCGAGATGAGGAGAACATTTTTTCACACGGAGAGTGGTGAATCTGTGGAATTCTCTGCCACAGAAGGTAGTTGAGGCCAGTTCATTGGCTATATTTAAGAGGGAGTTAGATGTGGACCTTGTGGCAAAAGGGATCAGGGCGGTATGGAGAGAAGGCAGGTACGGGATACTGAGTTGGATGATCAGCCATGATCATATTGAATGGCGGTGCAGGCTCGAAGTGCCGAATGGCCTACTCCTGCACCTATTTTCTATGTTTCCATACTGTATCACTCTGTGACTCTATGTGGCCTGACCAAAATCAGTTTGAGCAAAACAGCCTCTGTGGTCTGGCTTCTGAAAGCACTCAAAGGTGAAGGGTAAGCCTCACCCAGCAGTCTGCAGGCTATATTTTGGGTTAGGGCTAATTGGCTACTTTGGGGAATAAGAACACAGACCAGCATCAAGCCGGCAATCAAAAAACACAAGTTTAAACCCCAATCAACAACTCTTTTGATTATTCAGTAGATGACGTGACTGCAGATGCATATTGGTTTTGCCCAGTTACTTTCATTGTCCTTCACTAAAGGGCCTGTCCCACTTACGAGATTTTTTTCGGCAACTTTGCTGGCATCCGTCAAAGTCGCAGCAGGTCGCCGAAAACTTTCAACGTTATTGAAACTCCAGCGGCGACCAGAACAAGGTACGGCTTTTTGGGCGACTGCTCACGATCATACAGGCGTCACGTGTCGACCATGTCGACACGTGACGCCTGTATGGCCGTGAGTAGTCGCCCAAAGAGTCGTACCTTGTTCTGGTCGTCGCTGGAGTTTCAATCACGTTGAAAGTTTTGCTGCGACTAATGACGGGTGCCGGCAATAGACAATAGACAATAGACAACAGGTGCAGGAATAGGCCATTCGGCCCTTTGAGCCAGCACCGCCATTCAATTCAATTCAATTCAATTCAATTCAATTCAAAGCACTTTATTCGTCCCCGAGGGGCAATTTAAAAGGGCGCATTACAGTAGCTTTTTAAAAAGGGACACAATCAACAAACATAAGCAGCACGCATACTGCACAATCAACCAGCACACGCATTTCACAGACACACTGCACAATCACGCAACACACACCGCACGTCAACATTCAACACATAGCAATAGTTTTTAAAGTGCTTCCTAAGTGCTTCAATTAAAAAGTGCATATAGAAGGTTATTTCATTTCATATGTTCATGAGTCAGTGATCAGCATTAAAAAGCTGGACAGCCCTGGGGATGAAGGTTGCCTTCCACCTCTGTGTCCGGCAACCCGACATTCAATGTGATCATGGCTGATCATCCCCGATCAGTACCCCGTTCCTGCCTTCTCCCCATATCCCCTGACTCCGCTATTTTTAAGAGCCCTATCGAGCTCTCTCTTGAAAGCATCCAGAGAACCTGCCTCCACCGCCCTCTGAGGCAGAGAATTCCACACACTCACCACTCTCTGTTTCCTCGTCTCCGTTCTAAATGGCTTACTCCTTATTCTTAAACTGTGGCCCCTGTTTCTGGACTCCCCCCAACGTCGGGAACACGTTTCCTGCCTCTAACGTGTCCAAGCCCTTAATAAACTTCAATGTTTCAATGAGATGCCCTCTCATCCTTCTAAATTCCAGAGTATACAAGCCCAGCCGCTCCATTCTCTCAGCATATGACAGTCCCGCCATCCCGGTAATTAACCTTGTAAATCTACGCTGCACTCCCTCAATAGCAAGAATGTACTTCCTCAAATTAGGGGACCAAAACTGCACCCAATACTCCAGGTGTGGTCTCACTAGGTCTCTGTACAACTGCAGAAGGACCTCTTTGCTCCTATATTAGATTCCTCTTGTTATAAAAGCCAACATGCCATTCGCTTTCTTCACTGCCTGCTGTACCTGCATGGAAGTCGCCGAAAATAATCGTGTAAGT
The DNA here is from genome assembly GCF_028641065.1 of Leucoraja erinaceus. Lineage (NCBI taxonomy): Eukaryota > Metazoa > Chordata > Chondrichthyes > Rajiformes > Rajidae > Leucoraja > Leucoraja erinaceus. The sequence continues at coordinate 4,006,921 of NC_073384.1, read as the reverse complement.
GGAACAGTCCATTAGGGTTGCCAAGGCCATATTTGCTCTTCTGTGGAATCTTATTGGTATTCAGTTATCTCTTTCCTGATTTAAACCTGAGCTCATACGCACTTCAGATAAAGAGGCTGGAATGCTTATCTGCCTTTGTGACTGTGGCGGGGATTGTATGTCTAAGTGCCTCTTTAACTGATATAGACGCTGCACAAGCTGAAACCGGCCTCTTGTGATTTTGGGACTTAATTGGCCCCGAACACCAGCAAACACGGAGCATAGCTTTCACAACCAATTTCATCCTTGGGCTGGCATTGGTGGCGCAGCGGTAGAGTTGCGGCCTTACAGCGCCAGAGACCCAGGGTCCGTCCTGAGGTACGTAAAGATACATTGCAAAAAAACAGGCCCTTCAGCCCACCGAGTCCGTGCCGACCAGCGATCCCCGCACAGCCTTAAGTTGTAGGACAACTTGTTCTATTTGATCTTATATGATTGTGCACGCCGGGTTGATTGCATTCGTCGAAACAGGTCGGACCACGTGAAGGTTGCAATCATCCACACCCCCCCCCACACACTAAAACTGCCCTACACACACTAGGGCCAATTTACAATTTTACCAAGCCAATTAGCCTACAAACCGGCACGTCTTTGGAGTGTGGGAACAAACCGGGGCACCCGGGGAAAACCCACGCGGTCACGGGGAGAACGTGCAAACTCCATACAGACAGCATCCAAAGTCAGGATCGAACCCGGGTCTCTGGCGCTGTGAGGCAGCAACTCTACCGCTGCGCCACCGTGCTGCCCTGTCTACTCTGGGTACATAGAAACATAAAAAAATAGGTACAGGAGTAGGCCATTCAGCCCATCGAGCCAGCACCACCATTCAATATGATCATGGCTGATCATCTAAAATCAGTACCCCGTTCCTGCTTTCACCCCTTATCCCTTGATTCCTTTAACCCGAAGAGCTAAATCTAACTCTCTATTGAAAAAAACATCGAATCGGCATCCACTGCCTTCTGTGGCAGAGAATTCCACAGATTTATAACTCACCGGGTGAAAATGTTTTTCCTCATCTCAGTCCTAAATGGCCCTACACCTTATTCTTACACTGTGTGACCCCTGGTTCTGGACTCCCCCTACATCGGGAACACTTTTCCTGCATCTAGCCTGTTCCATCCTGTCTCATCCTTCTAAATGCCCAGTCGACCCATTCATTCTCGCAGTATACAGCAGATGAGCCTGGTGTAAATTGCACACCTGTTAAAAATTGCTTTTGTTTCTGCTCGTGCTGAGTTGCATAGCAAACTCAAAATCAACTATTAGAATGTACTTTTAAAAAGCCTGCTTCATAATTTATTCTTTGACGTGTTTAAGAATGATCTCCTTGGTGCAGTTTAATGAGTGCAGCTGAAAAATGCTTTTATCACAAACATAAGCATTTTTAATCAGCCCACTGCTTGCGAACAACTTAATCTTAATTCACTAAAATAAATGGCTTTAGAACCTGTGCAGCAATTTGCTGGCTATTTTGGGGTATGGGAATCGGTTTCTTTGCAAATTAAAAAAAAGATATATTGTCAACAGCTTTTAAAATCGTTCATGTTTGTCCTCTTCCCCCTAAGAACCAGCTTACTCCGGAGAATCTTCGACAAAAAGGGCCCATTAGAAGATATATGCCACTGTGATTAATTCAGTCAGGGCCAGGACTAGTTTTGTGGGCAACACCAGCTGAAAGAATAAGGGGTAAGCCATTTAGAACGGAGACGAGGAAACACTTTTTGACACAGAGCGTTGTGAGTGTGTGCAATTCTCTGCCTCAGAGGGCGGTGGAGGCAGGTTTTCTCTAGATGCTTTCAAGAGAGAGCTAGACAGAGCTCTTAAAAATAGCGGAGACAGGGGATATGGGGAGAAGGCAGGAACGGGGTACTGATTGGGGATAATCAACCATGATCACATTGAATGGCGGTGCTGGCTCGAAGGGCCGAATGGCCTACTCCTGCACCTATTGTCTATTGTCTATTGTCTTTAATCTGCCAACTCATTTATAAACCATAAAGTGACATTTAGTTCTCGTTTTAGTTTTAAGCGTGGGGACAGGCCCTTCGGCCCATCAAGTCCATGTCAACCATCCCAGTCTCAGTCTCTCCCCCACCCTAGTTCTCCGACTAGTTTCACTGTCCTCCTGATTCACTTTACTGTCTGTACGTCTCAACGTCACCCTCCCCTCAGCCAACGATGACCCATCGTACATTTCCTTGACCGTCGTCTGCTTTGATCTGTCCTTTTCACACCTTTCCTGCTCTTTCTACTCTCCCAGTTCTCTCGTCTCTCTCTCTCCCCTGACTCTCAGTCTGAAGAAGGGACTCGACCCGAAAACGTCACTCATCCCTTCTCTCCAGAGATGCTGCCTGTCCCGCTGAGTTACTCCAGCTTTTTGCGTCTATCTTTGATCTTCAATGATCCTCCGTACACTAGTTCCAACCCGACACATTTCCAGAAGTCAATAGCAGTGTCTTCTCCTTCGAGTCCGTTGCAATCTGAGATGTCGTTCTGCCAGTATCTGGCGCAGGTCACAGCTGGTCGGGTCGGGTCGGTTCAGCCAGGTCCTGGGGGCTGCACTGGGGGGCGTCGTCACACTCCAGTAGGTGGGACATTGTCTGTACTGCTCCACAGCTGCATGTGTCTGCTGCCTGGTAGTTCCATGCTTTCATAAGTGCTTTGCACCTCCCCTGTTCCACTCGTAATCTGTTGAGGGTCTTCCAGGTTGGCCATGGGAGGTCGTGCCCGCTGGCGAGGCATTCAGTCGGAGTGATTCCTCTCTCCATCCAGTCGTGGGCTCGTGTGTTTTTGATTGCAACATGCGCCTTAATTTAGTTCAACAAAGAAACTGACAAGTTACTAATAGCAGCGTACAAACCTGCCATCTTTGGATTGTGGGAGGAAACCGGAGCACCTGGAGAAAACCCAGGTGGTCCCAGGGAGGATGTACAAACTCCGTACAGACGGCACCCATGGTCAGTGTAAAGGGACTCAGTCTGACACACTGTAACCTTTACTAGAGTCTTTATTATAGCACATGGCACACACGTCCCAGCACTGGCTGCATCCAGCCTTCAGGCGTACCAGGACAAAATGGGAGGAAGGAAGGGGAGGAGATCATAGTTGTACTGATATGAGAGGGCGTGTTAATGGTGATGAGGTAGCTACATTATAGGTTACATGCATAAACCATCTACAGTCAGGATCGAAATCAGGTGTCTGGCGCTGTAAGGTGGCAACTCTACCGCTGTGCAACCGTGCCCCCCCTTTTCAGAAAGTTAGTTTGTGTTGAGGGCAATTTTCAATTGGAAATGTTGCATGTTTGTTAACGCTGGTTTGGCTGCTTTTTGGGTGAATTGCACTGGAAAAAAACAAACATAATGGAACCAAAAACTCCAAGTGAACTGATGTAAAATTTACTCATGTGTAGGAAGGAACTGCAGGTGTGTGGGAAAGAACTGCAGATGCTGGTTTAAATCGAAGGTACACACAAAAAAGCTGGAATAACTCAGCGGGTCAGGCATCATCTCTGGAGAGAAGGGAATGGGTGACGTTTCGGGTCGAGACCCCTCTTCAGACTGAGCGTCAGGGGAAAGGAAGACTAGAGATATGGAAGGGTACAAAGAGCAGGCAAGGTGTGAAAGGGACAGATCAAAGCAGATGGTGATCACGGAAATGTCTCGACCCGAAAGGTCACCCGTTCCTTCTCTCCAGTGATGCTGCCTGACCCGCTGAATTACTCCAGCACTTCTGTATCTTTTTTTTTGTAGATCAACATCTGCAGTTCCTTGTTTCTACTTCTATAATGACACCTTTGTAAACGAGGTTGCAAGGAACGCCGCCATCCCATTTCATCGAACGTTTCGGTAATTGCCTCATCAGTCCTGCTTGCAGTATCTGTTTGATTTTATGTCCATAATTTGTGTGTGTAATCTTGTCCCCGCTTGCTGCATTTCGCTGGACTCATCACCCTGTATTCATCAGATCCAGTAATGCAGTAATGAGTTCTCTTTGCTGCCGTTTATAGAGATTTAAAAATCTTTTAAAATTGGTATTGTCCACCATTTACACAGACTCCCTTGGCTTGACGATTAATAAGGGTGTCAGGGGTTACTGGGAGAAGGCAGGAGAATGGGGAGAGGGAAAGATTGATCATATAACCATATAACCATATAACAATTACAGCACGGAAACAGGCCATCTCGGCCCTACAAGTCCATGCCGAACAAATTTTTTTCCCCTTAGTCCCACCTGCCTGCACTCGTACCATAACCCTCCATTCCCTTCTCATCCATATGCCTATCCAATTTATTTTTAAATGATACCAATGAACCTGCCTCCACCACTTCCACTGGGAGCTCATTCCACACCGCCACCACTCTCTGCGTAAAGAAGTTCCCCCTCATATTACCCCTAAACTTCTGTCCCTTAATTCTGAAGTCATGTCCTCTTGTTTGAATCTTCCCTATTCTCAAAGGGAAAAGCTTGTCCACATCAACTCTGTCTATCCCTCTCATCATTTTAAAGACCTCTATCAGGTCCCCCCTTAACCTTCTGCGCTCCAGAGAATAAAGACCTAACTTATTCAACCTTTCTCTGTAACTTAGTTGTTGAAACCCAGGCAACATTCTAGTAAATTCTGTACGTCTCAATCATCAGCCATGGTTGAATGGGCCAAATGGTCTATTTCTGGTCCTATGTCAATAGACAATAGACAGGAGTCGGCCATTTGGCCCTTCGAGCCAGCACCGCCATTCATTGTGATCATGGCTGATCATCCACAATCAGTACCCCGTTCCTGCCTTCTTCCCATATCCCCTGACTCCGCTATCTTTAAGAGCCCTATGTAGTTCTCTCTTGAAAGCATCCAGAGAACCTGCCCCCACCGCCCTCTGAGGCAGAGAATTCCACAGACTCAAAACTCTCTGTGAGAAATAGTGTTTCCTCGTCTCCGTTCTAAAATGGCTTACTCCTTATTCTTAAACTGTGGCCCCTGGTCCTGTACTCCCCCAACATTGGGAACATGTTTCCTGCCTCTAACGTGTCCAAGCCCTTAACAATCTTATATGTTTCACAGCTTCAGAGATACGGCAAACTGATTTTGTGCCCAGAAATTAGTGCTGGAACAGTAAATGACAAATACAAGGGTATCATTTTTTGATCAGCTCATGAAATGCCAAACTTTGAGTAGGCTGCCGAGAAATGAATGGGAATAATTTTGTTTCAAATCCATTTCAGTTCTAAATTAGGAGTACTTTTTTTTCTCCCTTTGGAATTTACATCCCTGTAAATATTACAGAATATTAGCACAAAAATCTACGGGGACTAAATAGAGGAACAAGAACTGTAGCTATTAACGCCTGAAAATTCGTAGTTATACGTGTTAAGTTTCTCGCCAATTTGGGGCAATTCATTAAAATATTGTCGCACCTTGATGCTGCGGGCAAAATAGTCGCTGTGACTTTAAAGTATTGTTCATCCCTCTGGGAGAGTGAGGTCCTACCTCTGTGAGCTTTCCCATAACCCCCTCCCTCCTCCACGTTGTGAATGCCTTCTATTCCTGGCACTGTGGACATCCCAGATTTTAATTGCTCTCCCGTCGAAGGGCGCACGTACAACGTTCAACCCTGGACCTGGCCACAGATACTCCACACGGAGCAACTGATGGTTCTGGATCTGTACTCTTATGGAGTTTAGAAGGATGAGGGGCGATCACATTGAAATCTACCAAAGGAGTCCTCACTTCTTAGAACTCATTTGAACTCATTTTAGGTCACGGGCAAAATGCGACTTCCTGCGCGCATGATCGTGCCGCCTACGTGCGAACGCAACGCGATCCGGCACCGGGGACAGGCATCGGGGAAATCATCTTGGGGGCCGGATTGGACCCCTGCGCAGGCCACATCCGGCTCACGTGCCGCGAGTTTGACACCCCTGTCTTAGAACAGAGAAACATAGAAGATAGATCAGTACTGCACAGAAACAGGCCCTTTCTGTGCCGTTCATCAGTTATAGGAGCACAATTATGTCATTTGGCCCTCGGCAAGCATGGTGGTGCAGCGGTAGAGTTGCTGCCTTACAGCATTTACTGCGCCAGTGACCCAGGCTACTGGTGCTGTCTATTCAGAGTTTGCGCATTCTCCCCGTGACCGCATGGGTTTTCGCCGAGAAATTAGTTTTCCTCCCACACTACAAAGGCATGCAGGTTTGTAGGTTGATTGGTTTGGTGTAAATGTAAAAAATGTCCCTCGTGTGGGACAATGTTAATGAGCGGGGACCGCTGGTCGGCGCGGACTCGGTGGGCCAAAGGTCCTGTTTCCACGCTGAATCTCTAAACTAAACCGTGTCTCCTCCGCCATTCAATCGTGGCTGATCCACCTTTCCCCTTCAACCCCATTCTCCTGCCCTCTCCCCATAACCCCTGACACCCGCACATATCAAGACTCTGTCAATCTCCGCTTTAAAAATGTCCATTGACATGGCCTCCACAGCCGTCTGTGGCAATGAATTCCACAGATTGTTCCATTCCCCGGATAACCATGTGCCTATCCAAAAGTCTCTGAAATGACGCCATCATATCTACGTCTACCACCAGCCCTGGCAGCAGGTTCCAGGCACTCACCACCCTCGGCGAAAACCCATGCGGTCACGGGGAGAACGCGCAAACTCTGAATAGACAGCACCAGTGGCCGGTAGGCGGCGCGGCTCTGGCCAGCAGCGGCCTCTGCAGCCTGTCCGCGTTTTTATGGTTTTTATCAACGAGGAGCGGCCTCCAACGGGAAGAAGCCGGGGACTCTGGTGCCGACTCACCATTGCCGTCGCGGAGCTGGCCGAGTCCGGAGCGGGTGGAGCGGTGGAGGAGCGCTGCTGCTGCTGCTGCTGCTGCTGCTGCTGCTGCTGATGATGCTACCGGAGAGTCGGAGGCTCCAACGACAGGTCTGTGGACGGCGGCGCCGGGAGCCCGCGGCTCCCTGGAGAGAGACCGCTTTTCGGGGCTCCTGCAACGGCGAATTCTCCCGCCTGAGTTGCGGGGTCGAAGAGCTCCTGGAGCGGGGCCTACATCACTGCCCCGCGCGGCTTGGAATAGCCGCGGACTTTGCGAGCGCACACCGGGGGCTCCAACATCAAGACCCGGTGTGCGACCTCGCACCACCCGGCGTGGCTTCAATGGCCGCGGGACAATTGCCATCGCCAGCCAGGGGCTATGACTTTGACTCTGACATCGGGGGGGGGAGAGTGCAGTGGAGAGATAAGTTTATTTGGCCTTCCATCACAGCTATGTGATGGATGTTTATGTAAAATGTAATTATGTTGTGTCTGGGGTCTATTTGTGTGTAATGTATGGCTGCAGAAACGGCATTTCGTTTGGACCTCCAGGGGTCCAAATGACAATTAAATTGACTCTTGACTCTTGACTCTTGACCCTGTGTGTGTGTGTGTGTGTGTTAAAAAAAAAACTTGGACCACACATCCACTTTCAACTTTGCCCCTCTCACCCTAAAGGGCCTGCCCCACTTGGGCGTGATTTGCGCGTGATTTACGTGACATCATTCACGCATCACGACGCACGACGCGCACCTGCGTGACGCGCAAATGACGTCCAAGTGGGACAGGCCCTTACAGCTCTTGCCTGCACAACCTGTACTTCTCCACGTCTCTTCGCTGTGTCAGAAAGCTCTCCTCTTAGAACGAGCCTTCCATCATTTGTCCTTCAGTGACTTCAAAGTCAAATTTTTGCTTGGTAGTTCTCAGCGTGAATAGACTTCAACCTTTGTACTCACTGAAGGTGTTCTCTCTGTAAGTGTAAATCGTGAACCTGGAGACCTGATGGAATATGTGGATCTGTTTAGTCTATGTTAGGCGTGGAGTGTGGAAAGATGGTGCAAAAGGTGTTTGAAATATGCCTGTGAATGTCCAGACATAATCTTACAGGACAGTGTTATTTATATGAAGATGCAATTGATCAGTGTGGTTTTGCTGCATCCAGCACTGTACACTCTGGGAAGATTACTCCCTCATCATTTATCAAGGGTTATCAAAGAAGTACTGTCACCACCTTGGATTATTCAGTAAGTGAATAACCTAGCTTGCAAACTGAATCGTAAACGAGGTGGCCTTTAGCAGTCGTCTGCTTTCTTGATAAATACTGTAGATCCTGTAACTTTTTTTTTTGTTGCTTTCCAAAATTCAATTAGCTTAAATCTTCCAGCGTTCTTATCAATAAATTGAGTAGCGGAAACTGCATTAATTTAACAAATGTTGTTTTTCTGTTCTTTTCAACTTTGGTAGAGCTGCACTGACTCTTTCTGCTCAGGTACAGACTAGTGCAATAGCCATGTATTGATAGACACAAAATGCTGGAGTAATAGTCAATAGTCAGTGGTCACATTTATTGGTCACATACACAATGAAGTGCAGTGAAATGAATTTGCCAGCAGCAATGCAATAAAAAAGAGCACACAATACACAATAAAGATTGAACACAAACATCTACCGCAGCATTCGTCACTGTGGTGGAAGGCACAAGGTACGGTCAGTCCTCCTCCATTTCACCCCGTGTTCGGGACCATAAATCCTCCGCAGTCGCCGCTACGAGCGGCCAGATGTACAGGCAAGGTAATTCCCGAATCGGTGCTTCCCTACCGGAGACCACGGCTTGAAGATGACGTAGGCCGCGGGCCGGCGGTCGGAGCTCTTCTCCAGGGATTCCCGGCGATGGATCCCGCTCCGGATGGCAAGGAAGTCCCCGCCGCGCCCACTGCAAGAAGCACCACAGCTCAGCGCTTGAAAAGGTGATGTACGCTGCGGGCCGGCTGCCTGAAGCTCCTCCGGGGTCCCGGGACAAGGGATCCCAGGCTCCAATCACTGGTGCGCCAGCCGCGAATCTCCACATGGAAAAAGTCTTCAGGCTGCAGGAGGCCAGCGATTCCCCCCTTACACTCCCTTTCACCACCCCCCGCCCACGCTCGCCCGACTCAGCGAGAAAAGTTCGGACTGTAAACGCTGCTATCTCACCAGGCCCTAACTGTACAGAACGTTTTTCCTTATATTATTTATTATGTAAAATAATATGTGTGTTATGATTGTGTTTATAATTTGTTTGATTGTTTTGTTGTTCCGCGAGCATTGCCACTTTCATTTCACTGCACATCTCGTATGTGTATGTGACAAATAAACTTGACTTGACTTGACTTGACTTGAGACATTAAAACAAACTTTTGGACATACTATAAAAAACAAAAAACGTAGAATTGACTAACACGCTGCTGGCAGGGCAGCCGTCTTGCAGCGCCCCCACCGACCAACTCAGCGTAACTCAGCGGGACAGGCAGCATCTCAGGAGAGAAGGAATGAGTGAGGTTTCAGGTCGAGACCCTTCTTCAGACTAACATCAGGGGCAAAAGAGATACATAGATGAGGAAGTGTACGGTGTGAAAACAGGACAAAGGGGATGGAAATCAAGGAAGATATAGAATAGATCATTGTTAGCTGGGAAAAGGTGACAACAAAGCAAACAGAGATAAACTGTTGGTACACAAAAAAAGCTGGAGAAACTCAGCGTTCGGCCTGAAACGTTGCCTATTTCCTTCGCTCCATAGATGCTGCTGCACCCGCTGAGTTTCTCCAGCTTTTTTGTGTACCTTCGATTTTCCAGCATCTGCAGTTCCTTCTTAAACACAGAGATAACACAGACTGTTGGAGACAGTCGGACTGGTCAGAGAACTGGGAAGGGGGAGGGGTGGAGAGAGAGGGGAAGCAAGGGTTACTTGAAGTTAGAGAAGTTAGAGGGCAATCAGGGTGGCACAGCGGTAGGGTTGAATGCAGCGCTGGAGACCCAGGTTCGATCCTGGCCACGGCTGCTGTCTGTACGGAGTTTGTACGTTCTCCCCGTGACCTGCGTGGGTTTTCACCTAGATCTTCGGGTTTCCTCCCACACTGCAAAGACGTACAGGTTTGTAGGTTAATTGGCTTGGTGTAAATGTAAAAAATGTCCCTCGTGGGTGTAGGATAATGTTAATGTGCGGGGATCGCTTTGCCGCGGACCCGGTGGGCCGAAGGGCCTGTTCCCGCGCCGTATCTCTAAACTAAAAACTAAAAGAACTAAAGTCAATGTTCATACCGCTGGGGTGTGAACTGCCCAAGCGGAATAGGAGGTGCTGTTCCTCATTCTGTGTCTATCTTCAGTTTGAACCAGCATCTGCAGTTCCATCCTACCCACCTATCCATGTTCTTCATGGATGCTGCCCAAACCTCTGAGTTGCTCCGGCACTTTGTGTCTTTTTTCTCCCAGGTTTCGGGTTTGGGGACCCTTGTTTTACAACAGTCCTGTGACTGCTGGCACTGACGGACCAAAGAGGGAGATGGGCAGCCAGCCATAGATTTGAGCAAAGGACAAAGTACCGGGCGGAAGTCAGCAGGTCCGGCAGCATTGGTGGTGGTGATGGTCAAATGATGATTTGGGCTGGGACCCTTTATCAAGTCAAGTCAAGTCACTTTTATTTCTATAGCACATTTAAAAAACAACTCTCGTTGGCCAAAGTGCTTTACATTGGTGGAGGTACTAACGTTATACAACAGTGGTTCATAGATTAAATACAAACATCACTACATAATATAGCCCTCACTCAGAGGACGTCAAGAAAGGCTAGGGAGTAGAGATGAGTTTTAAGTCTTGACTTAAAGGAGTCGATGGAGGGGGCAGTTCTGATGGGAAGAGGGGATGCTGTTCCACAGTCTAGGAGCTGCAACCGCAAAGGCGTGGTCGCCCCTGAGCTTATGCCTAGACCGCGGGATGTTCAGGGTACCTCTCCACCTCGTGCGATCAGCTGCAAGGCTCTCCCAGGTCTCCACATCGATGTCGAGTGCCTTCATATCTCTCGTGCAGATGTCCTTGTGACGTAGCTGGGGGCGGCCGATGGTTCTCCTCCCAGATGTCAGCTCTCCATAGAGAATGTCTTTTGAAATACGGCCATCCTCCATGCGGTGGACATGGCCCAGCCACCTCAGTCTGTGCTGCCTGAGTAGAGTGTACATACTGGGGAGGCCAGCACAAGACAGGATCTCAGCGTTGGACACTCTGTCTTGCCAGGATACGCCCAGGATACGGCGGATGCTTCTCAGGTGGAAGGTGTTGAGTTCCCTCTCCTGCCTGGCATATGTAGTCTATGATCTGTCTGATACTGATGATTTAAACAAAAAGAACTGCTGTGTAGGGTGGAACTGCAGATGCTGGTTTAAACCGGAGATAGACACAGAATGCTGGAGTAACTCAGCGGGACAGGCAGCATCTCTGGAGAGAAGGAATGGGTGACGTTTCGGGTCGAGACCCTTCTTCAGACTAGTCAGGGGAGAGGGAAACGAGAGATATAGACGGTGATGAGGAGACATTTGGAACAAATGAACGAAAGATATGCAAAAAAGTCACGATGATAAAGGAAACAGGACATTGTTCGCTGTTTGTTGGGTGAGAACGAGAAGCTGGTGCAACTTGGGTGGGGGGGGGGGGATGGCGAGAGAGAGGGTGAATGCAGGGGTTGCTTGAAGTTAGAGAAATCAATATTCATACCCCTGGGTTGTAAGCTGCCCAAGATAAAATATTAATTCCCAGGACAGCAGGTTTCTTGTAAGAGTTAAGAATAAGCACGTTGGCCATTGTCCCTCTGGAGAAAAGATTGAAACATACAAAGACTAAAAATAATTCAGTTCCTGAGGTAAAAACTGTAACTTTCACCTGAAGATGATTTTTGAGCGCTGTGCCAAGAAAAACAAGAAAAACAGTGATGAGCACAAATAACAAATAATTTATTAATAGGAATAAAATACATAAAGTAGCAATGTTACAAAATATTGAGATTTAAAACATCAAGTCTGCAATTTACCCCCATCAGATTAAGCATAAAAAGAAGTTTAATTTGATACCTAATTCACTTTTATATCTTCAGTATTAAAAAAGTTATTGCCATTTTCATACTTGGAAATTAGCATCTTGTTCCCTATTGCTTTTCCATTGAATTAACACAAAAGCTGTGATCTAGGACTGTCAAAAGCCCATAACTTTCTTAAAATTTAAGAGAAATGAATGAAATTTTCAATTATTATAGATTGAAGCATTCTGAAACAAATATGAAACAATCTTACTTGGATGACCTGAAATTAAAGCATATAATTAGTTAATTACCTAATTGTAGCTAATTACAAAATTGACCGTTGTGACGGAAATAGTAATAAATACTCAGACTGCCTTGAAAATTCAAAAATGTGATATTCTAAAGATCAGAACTGCCATGACTTGAGCATGATGGAATCACAATGGGGCCAACATAGTATATGTTTTGTACTTCTTTAGAATGGAGCAGGGAAGTGGAATAGTTCAGATAATTCATTGTACCAGGACAATATATAGAAACATAGAAACATAGAAATTAGGTGCAGGAGTAGGCCATTCGGCCCTTCGAGCCCGCACCGCCATTCAATATGATCATGGCTGATCATCCCACTCAGTATCCCGTACCTGCCTTCTCTCCCTACCCCCTGATCCCCTTAGCCACAAGGGCCACATCTAACTCCCTCTTAAATATAGCCAATGAACTGGCCTCAACTACCCTCTGTTAAAGAGAGTTTCAGAGATTCACCACTCTCTGTGTGAAATCCTTCAGCTGTGACCCCTTGTCCTGGACTTCCCCAACATCGGGAACAATCTCCTGCATCTAGCCTGTCCAACCCCTTAAGAATTTTGCAACTTCTTTAGAATGGAGCAGGGAAGTGGAAATAGTTCATATAATTCATTGTACCAGGACAATACGCCTTTAGTCATAGTTTAGGAAGCTCGATAAGTGTCCCAGGTTAGGTACATGGAATTGCAGATGCTGATTTACAAAAGAAAGGTACAAGTGCAGTGCTGGAGTAACTCAGCGGGTCAGGCGGCATCGCAGGAGAAAAGGAATAGGTGACGTTTCGGTTCGAGACCCTTCTTCAGACTGAGTGTCGGGGAGAGAGAAACTCGAGGCATGTCACCTATTCCGTTTCTCCAGAAATGCTGCCGGAATAATTAAGTCACTCCAGCATTTTGCCTGGATCTTTGTTGTAAACCAGCATCTGCAGTTTTTTCCCCACTCAAGTGCTGGGAAAACTCAGCGGTTCAGGCAGCATCTCTGGGGAACATGGATAGATGTAAACTGAAATTTGAGTCTCAAGAAGGGACTAGAATTTATTTCAAGAGGGCTTGTATTCAAAAACAAGGATGTAATGTTGAGGCTCTGCAAGGCAAGTATTTGGAAGGCTAGGCCGCATTTGGAATATTGTGACCAGTTTTGGGCACCATATCTGAGGAAGGATGTGCTGGCCCTGGAGAGGGTCCAGAGGAGGCTTACAAGAATGATCCCAGGAATGATCAGGTTAACCTATGATGAGCATTTGTCGGCACTGGGCCTGTACTCACTGGAGTTTAGAAGAATGAGGGGGCAACCTCATTGAAAATGTACAGAATAATGAAAGGCTTGGATAAAGTGGATGTGGAGAGGATGTTTCCACTAGTGGGAGAGTCTAGGACTAGAGGGGCCAACCTGAGAATAAAAGGATGTACCTTTAGAAAGATGAGGAGGAATTTCTTTAGTCAGTGGGTGGTGAATCTGTGGAATTCATTGCCACAGACGGCTGTGGAGGCCAAGTCATTTGGTATTTTAAAGTCAGAAGAGCTAGATAGGCATCTTAAAAATAGCGGAGTCGGGGGATATGGGGAGAAGGCAGGAACAGGGTACTGATTGTGGATGATCAGCCATGATCACATTGAATGGTGGTGCTGGCTCCTGAATGGCTCAAAGGACCTATTCCTGCACCTATTGTCTATTGATCAGTAAGGGCATCAAATGTTACAGGGGAGAAGACAGGAGAATGGGTTTGAGAGGGGAAGGTAGACCAGCCTTGATTGAATGATAGAGTAGACTCGATGGGCCAAATGGCCTAATTCTGCTCGTATGACATGAACTTTAGTTCAGTGTAGTTTAATGTCACGTGTACTGAGGTACAATGAAAAGCTTTTGTTGCGTGCTAACCATTCAGAGGAAATACATGATTACAATCGAGCCATTCACAGTGTACAGATACATGATGAGGGAATAGTGTTTAGTGCAAGGTAAAGCCAGCAAAGTCCAATCAAAGATAGTCTGAGAGTCATCAATGAGTTCCGGACTGCTCCCTAGTTGTGGTCGCATGGTGCAGCAAGTCCGAACTTTGTGATCAAACAGTTACTTTATTCGCTGAGATAAGTTTGACATACATGTGCGCGTTTGAGACTCTAACACATTGAGTCACTGCTGCTGCAGCTGAGCGAGGGTGTTGTTTCGAGCTCCGCTAATCATTGACTGATGACCTCAAGGTAAGATCTGCTGATGTAGCAGGACACTCCCCTTAACCCATGACGTCACGTGACAGTCCTCGAAACCAGTGACGAGGGTTCGACAGTAAGTGGTCTGCCCATCAGGTGACGCCACAGTGGTTCAGTTTGGACTGATGAAGTCTTCCCTTGATCCAATTTCTGGCTGTGCATCACAGCGGTCATATAGTAACGGGAGATAGCATGACATGATGATTATCTGCTGCAAAATGCCGTGGAGGACATGTCGATGCATATGTTTTAGACGGTTAGATTCTTGATTAGTACCAGTGTCAGAGGTGAGGAGGAACACCTCATCTCATTTCAGCACCTCATATTCCGCTTGGGGAGTCTGCATCCTGGGGGCATGAACATTGAATTCTCCCAATTTTGTTAGTCCTTGCTGTCTCCTCCCCTTCCTCAGTCCCCCTGCTGTCTCATCCCATCCCCCAGCCTTCGGGCTCCTCCTCCTTTTTCCTTTCTTATCCCCGCCCCCCTCTCCCCCCAACCCCCGATCAGTCTGAAGAAGGGTTTCGGCCCGAAACGTTGCCTATTTCCTTCGCTCCATAGATGCTGCTGCACCCGCTGAGTTTCTCCAATTTTTTTGTGTACCTCCGGTGTCAGAGGTTATGGGGAGAAGGCAGGAGAATGAGGTTGGGAGGGAGAAATAGATCATAGAAACATAGAAACTAGGTGCAGGAGGAGGCCATTCGGCCCTTCAAGCCAGCACCGCCATTCATAGTGATCATGGCTGATCGTCCCCTATCAATAACCCGTGCCTGCCTTCTCCCCATATCCCTTGACTCCACTAACCCCTAGAGCTCTATCTAACTCTCTCTCTCTTAAATCCATCCAGTGACTTGGCCTCCACTGCCCTCTGTGGCAGGGAATTCCACAAATTCACAACTCTCTGGGTGAAAAACGTTTTTTCTCACCTCAGTCTTAAATGACCTCCCCTTTTATTCCAAGACTGTGTGTGGCCCCTGGTTCTGGACTCGCCCAACATTGGGAACATTGAGATCAGCCATGATCGAATGGCGGAGCGGAATTGATGGGGGCCGAATGGCCTAATTCTGCTCCTATCACTAATGAACTTATGACTTGTGATGTGCGCTGAATATTTAGCAAGAGAGCATTCACCAAAATAAAAAAAGGGGACCCAGACCCTGTGCGTGTGGGCCGTGTTATTTGACATCAAAGTGCAGCAGTCGGCACGCATTGAGTCAATGATGTCTGCAGCTGAAATTGTATTGTCTCTGGAAGCCTAACTAGGCTGTCATGTCGGCCTGAAGTCTGGAGAATGAGTTGTGCGGAAGCAGTCCGCTGAAGGGAAACCTGCTCAGGTTTCCTCTCCCTCTCTCGCTGAGTTAAACAATCAATGACAGACTATTTCAGAGTTTAACAGGATAATTAATCATCAGGTTCAGCGTTCATCTGTCAGCCCAACTTTCGGTTCAGATAACTAATGGGAGAGGACAGCCCTCTCTGACTTGGCCCACGCCAGCTTTCATTGGGCTTGCAATGGATTTCCCACTAAGTATGTTTGACTGCCGCTCCGCCCAAGCCCTACCTCGCGTTTGACCTTCAGGCTGTGACCTTAGACACAAATCTAACCGAGGCTCCTACACTTCATTTAGACTTATTTATGAAGCGGTTAAATATGAATTGGGTTTGCCGAGAAACCTTTTCCTGGATTGACAATAGACAATAGGTGCAACAGTAGGCCATTCGGCCCTTCAAGCCAGCACTGCCATTCAATGTGATCATGGCTGATCGTCCCCAATCAGTACCCCGTTCCTGCCTTCTCCCCATATCCCCTGACTCCGCTATCTTTAAGAGCCCTATCTAGCTCTCTCTTGAAAGCATCCAGAGAACTGGCCTCCACCGCCCTCTGAGGCAGAGAATTCCACAGACTCGCCACTCTCTGCGAGAAAAAGTGTTTCCTCGTCTCTGTTCTAAATGGCTTACCCCTTATTCTTAAACTGTGGCCCCTGGTTCAGGACTCCCCCAACATCAGGAACATGTTTCCTGCCTCTAGTGTGCCCAAACCCTTAATAATCTTACATTTTTCAATAAGATATCCTCTCATCCTTCTAAACTCCAGAGTGTACAAACCTAATTGTAAAATTAATTTACTCCAGCTTCATTGGAGACTTGTTCATGCTCTATCATCATGCATGTGTCCTCTAATTCTACTGATAGTCACACAGCCTGGAAACAGGCCTTTCGGCCCAACTTGCCCATGCCGACCCACATGGCCATCTGTCCATGTTTGCCCATATCCCTCTAAACCCATCTTATCCATCTGCCTGTCCAAATGTTTCTTAAACTTTGTGATAATACCTGGCTCAAACACATCCTCCGGCAGTTCGTTCCGTATTCCTCCCACCCTTTGTATAAATAAAGTTGCCCATCAGATTCCCGTTAAATCGTTCCCCCCCCCACCCCCCCACAACTTAAACCAATGTGTTCTGGTTCTTCATTCCCCTACTCTGGGCAAAAGACCTTATGTATTCCTCTCATGATCTATTACACCGGTCACGGTGGCGCAGCGGTAGAGTTGCTGCCTTACAGCGAATGCAGCGCCGGAGACCCGGGTTCGATCCCGACTACGGGTGCTGTCTGTACGGAGTTTGTACGTTCTCCCCATGACCTGCGTGAGTTTTCACCGAGATCTTCGGTTTCCTCCCACACTCCAAAGACGTACAGCTTTATAGGTTAATTGGCTTGGTAAATGTAAAAAATTGTCCCTAGTGTGTGCAGGATAGTGTTAGTGTGCGGGGATCGCTGGTCGGCGCGGACCCGGTGGGCCGAAGGGCCTGTTTCCGCGCTGTATCTCTAAACTAAACTAAACTAAACTCTCTAAGATCACCCCTCATCCTCCTGTGCTCCAAGGAATAAAGTCGGAGTTTGCTCAAAGTTCGACACTTAGACAAGGTCACCTTGCCTGCTCAACCTCTCCCTGTAGCCCGTGCCCTTGAGTCCTGGCAACATCCTCATGAATCTTCTCCGCACCCTTTCCAGCTTGACACCATCTTTCAGATAACAGGGTGACCTAAACTGTACACGGCACTCTAAATGTGGCCTCACCAATGTCTTGTGACATAACCTGCCAACTTCCATACTTAAAACTCTGACTGATGAAGGCTGTCCAAAGTGCTGAGAGCCTTCCTGACCATCCTATCACTTGTGATGCCACTTTCAAGGAGATAGATGTACCTGCACTCCCTGAGCCCTCTATTACACACTTACTTGTGCTTTCTTTGCATTGTGCACCTTCTCCTTCTTCTTCTTCTTCTTGCGAAAGAAACATAAATAAACCAAAGGAATAGTTAGATCTCAAGCCATGTGTTGAACAGCCAGGTCTGTTGGCGTCAATGCCTGCCAGGCCCTGACACAGCTCCATGTCGTGGGTGGTAGAGCGGGCACCCAGAGATGACATGGTTGGCTGCCTGTTGTTCTGCTCCGCATTCACAGGCTGGGCCCCCATCTCCACACGCTGGCGTTGAAACGCCCAACTCCAGTACCAAGTCGTGCTATAATTAAAGTATAAGGAAGTAATTAATTTATTAGCCAAGTATGTAAAAACATACAAGGTATGTGATTTGTCATACAGTCATACTAATAAAGCAACAAGACACACGACTACATAAAAATTAACATAAACATCCACCACAGCGCACTGTGATAGAACGCAATAACGTATCATAGAAACATAGAAATTAGGTGCAGGAGTAGGCCATTTGGCCCTTCGAGCCTGCACCGCCATGGAGAGCTCATTGCTCATTGCTCATCTGCGCTCATTAGAGAGATGGGAGAAGAAATGGCAAACAATGTTCAAACCAGAAAAATGTAATGTCATGCGTTTTACTAGGAAACCTAAACCAATCCATCATTCCTATACACTCTCTGGACATCAGCTGGAGGCAGTTTCTAGTCATAAATACTTAGGAGTTACTTTGTCTGAACATGAAACATGAAATGGGACAAGCACATGGAAGGGGCAACAGCTAAAGCCAGCAGTGTCATTGGCTTTCATAGAAACATAGAAAATAGGTGCAGGAGTAGGCCATTCGGCCCTTCGAGCCTGCACCGCCATTCAATATGATCATGGCTGATCATCCACTCAGTATCCTGTACCTGCCTTCTCTCCATACCCCCTAATACCTTTAGCCACAAGGGCCACATCTAACTCCCTCTTAAATATAGCCAATGAACTGGCCTCGACTACCCTCTGTGGCAGAGAGTTCCAGAGATTCACCACTCCAGAGATTCTTCCCTCCTTTTCTCCCGCGGTCGCGGCAGTCGAACCTTCCTGTGGCGCTGTTGCTAGCGGCGTCCGCCCACGGTCTGGCTGCCTTTTTTTAAATTTTGTTATCTCTAGAGTGTTTTTTTAGTTTTTAGGGTTTTTCATCGACATTTTATGTGGGGGGGAAGCGGGTAGGGTAGGGAGCCGCGGACTCCGGTGGAAGGTGGCCGGCGAGAGGGCCTGAACATCGGGCCGCCCGTAGCAGCAGCTAGAGGGCCTGAACATCGGGCCGCCCGTAGCAGCAGCAGCGAGGAGGGTGACTGGACTTTGGTGCCTTCCCTCACAGTGGGGAACTTTGGTGCTGCTGTGGGGATGTTTGTGTTTGGACTACTGTGTTCTGTGTTTTATTTTTTTTTTTTTATTTTTTTTGTATGACTTTAAGGGAAAAACAATTTTGTTGTCTCTTCATTGAAGACAATGACAATAAATTAAATAAAATCAAATCAAATTGCAGTCGGTGCGATCGAAGCTCCCGTGATCGGGGCGGTCGAAGCTCCCGCCCTTGGAGCTCCCGAAGTCGACCCTTAACCAAGGGACCGCGACCTCCACCATGTTAAACCCGCAGGCTCCCGCCGTTGGAGCTCCCGCGGTCGATCCCTGACAAAAGGACCGCTAGCTCCACGATGTTAGGTCGCAGTGCGGACGGAGATACGACACGAAAACAGTCGCAGCTCCCTTGAGGAAAGAGATTAAAAAAAAAGTTGAAATGAAGTTTCCTTAAACCCACTGGAACTGGAGGAGGCCATTCGGCCCTTCAATCCCATTCTGCCAATCAATTGGACGTTGGAATCTTTATCCCAATACCTCTTCTGTACTTCGTGTTACATCCCTTACTGTTCCTACCTAATAAAACTATTTTAGTGTCAGTCATGCACATTTTGATTGAGCCAGCATTTACAGACATTCGAGTGAATATTCCTTATATCTAATGATTATTGTGTAGATAAAAATACACCTTGATCTCATTCTTAAATTATGCTGGCTATTTATTTCCAGCAGTGCTCCCTTGTACAGGTGCACAACCTTTTATCCGGTGTTCCGGAAACCGAAAAACTCCGAAAACCGGCCATTTTTTCCAGGATGTCGTCTGCGCACCAAAGCTCGCGTTTGGTGCCAAACTTGACCCGAACGACCCACGGTCAACCCAGGTCTGTACTACTGTAGCGGCTGCCTCCTCCCCGGAGACCGGGGAGACACTTAAACATCTGTAAATCATTGCTTAAATGTTAGTCAGTTAGTTTGGAGGGCTTTTATGTGAAGGGGGGGTTGAAGGGGTAAAATTTAATTCTTAGTCCCCTACCTGGTCGGAGAGACGGGGAGCGGTCAATGCCTTACCGGGTCGCCGTGCAGTAAGCTCCGCAGCGCTGTGGCCGGTGGGGCTGCGGGCGGCGCCGGTTGTAGCTCCGACCCCGGCAACGCTACCCCTGGCTGCGCGGCGCTCCAAATCCACCGCCGCCCACGGCCGGACGCCACCCACCCCAGCTCCGCAAATGTCGGGAGTCGGCGTCGTCGCAGCGCTGGGATACCAGCGGGAAGCGGACAATGCCTTACCCGGTCGCTGTGCGGTAAGCTCCAGGACGCAGAGGCCGCCTTCTCCCCAAACATTCGCGGAGCTGGGGTGGGGGGGCGTCCGGCCGCGGGTGGCGCTGGATTTGGAGCGCCTCACAGCCAGGGGTAGCGTTGCCGGGTTTATACAATTGCCCCGCCCATCTCCGGACGGAACCCCCAGAACACGCGAGGTTGGAGTAAGTCGCGGACCAGGTAGGGACTCTGAATTAAAGTTTCCCCCTTCACCAGTCCCACCGTTCCACATAAAATCCCTCCAAACTAACTGACTCGTCATTTATGCAATGATATCTCCCAACTCCGGGGAGAGAGTACAGAGGCTCCAGACTTTTCAAGCCGCCCGCGCTTCAGCTACCTAATCTACGCAAAAATCTTCCATTTTGAAATCCGAAAATGTCCGAAATCCGACAAGTGTCTGGTCCCAAGGCTTTCGGATAAAAGGTTGTGCACCTGTACCAAATTACAAAAGAAACAGGCCCTTCGGCCCATACTGTCCGTGTCAAACATGTTACCAACTAATCTCCTCTGCCTGCACGTGATCCATATCCCTCCATTCCCTGCATCTCCATGTCCCTCTTCAATGTCCCTGTTGTATCTGCCTCCACCTCCACCCCCAGCAGCGCATTCCAGGCCCACACACCACCCTCGGCCGTTTTATGTTATTGCCCTGCACATCTCCTCTAAACTTTAAAATGAACACAAAATGCTGGAGTAAGTCAGCGGGACAGGCAGCATCTCTGGAGAGAAGGAATGGGTGACGTTACCAGTCGAGACCGTTCTTCAGACTGATCCTCTAAACATTAATCGTCGTCTTAAAGCTTGATATATATCAACAAAATAGAGGAGTACAGAGGAGATTTACTAGAATGTCTGCCCTCTCTCAGCAACTAAGTTACAGAGAAAGCTTGAACAAGGCTCTTAAAGATCTTTGGAGCGCAGAAGGATAGGGGGGACTTGATAGTGGTTTTTTAAAATGATGAACGGGATAGACTGAGTTGACGTGGAAAAGCTTTTCCCACTGAGAGTAGTGTAGATTCAAACAAGGGGACATGACTTATTGTCTATTGTCTCATAATTTTAGATACGTTGTGCGATTAAAAATAGACCCTCTTCTCTCTTAAACTATGCTGGTGGTAAATGTAAGATTGTGATCACTTGTAATAAACCCGTCTGCCACGAATGAATGGCGGGGTAGACATGATGGGCCGAATGGCCTAATTTCCCTTCTATTCCTGATGACCTTACGTCTCCTATCAACATTCCCGTTGAGCTCCTCTTTTTCTCCCCCGTCATATTTACTCAGCTTTATATTAAGTAGTTGCCTCGATATAGCAGTCCCATATTTTGCCCGCTATTTCTGTACACTCTGGAGTTCCCCTTTGAGTTTACGATTACTCTTTCAGATGCATGACTGGTGCACGCCAGTGAAGCATTCTGCCGGGGAGTGGCAGCTGCAAATACTTTCCTGCTTTCTCCGTGAAAGAATTGTCGAACAACTGTGTGAAGTCGGCGGATCGGACAAGTAACTGGAGGAGATTTCAGCAAGGGCTGGGATTTCGTCAGGAGGGAAAAATCTAAACCATCCTCCTGAAATGTATTCAAAACATCATCCCTGTTCAGTGTTTCAAGAGCCATTGACTAAACCGGGTGCACTGGATATCCATGTGTATCCCTGTCCCACTGTACAAGTGGGACTTTCCACTTTCATTTCACTGCACATCTCGTATGTGTATGTGACAAATAAACTTGACTTGACTTGAGTTTACCCAAGAGCTCTCCCGAGTTTAAAAAAAAAAAAATCAAACTAGTGGTAAGCACGTAGAATGTACGTAGCAGGTACGTCGGAGCTCGGGGACGTCTCTTAGCGGCTCGTAACGCTAACGGCAGGTACTCGGGAAACGCGGTAAGCTTGGGAAGACTCGTGAAGATTTTTCACACGAGAGCCCTGTGTACCTATGAGCGGTTATTACCGTAAATCTCCAAGTTCGAATCAGGGCAAACTCGGGAGAGCTCTTGAATTAGCTCGTACAGTGGGACAGGGCTTTATTAAAAAACTGCAGATGCCAGTTTAAATCGAAGGTAGGCACAAAATGCTGGAGTAACTCAGCGGGTGAGGCAGCATCTCTGAAGAGAAGGAACCTTCAGTCTGAAGAAGGGTCTCGACCCGAAACGTGGCCCATTCCTTATCTCCAGAGATGCTGCCTCACCCGCTGAGTTACTCCAGCCTTTTTTGTCCACCTTTTATTCTGGGGATGTGCCCTCTGGACTGAGACTCTCCCACCAAGTGAGCGATTGAATACATTCAGCAGTTTTAAAACGAGACACAAGGAACTGCCGATGCTGGAAACTTGAGTATAATACAAAATGATGGAGAAAAATCCTGATTCAAAACATCGCCTATCCTTTCAACCTTCACAGGTGCTGAGTTACTCCAGCACTTTATATTTTACTTAGATTTAAAAGAAAGCAAGCGGGTATTTGTGCAGTTGAAAATATATTTAACACAAAGAACAAAATACTCTCTCAATGTTTTTCAAAGATTGATTATTTCTCACCTTGTGTTGATGTTTTTTAGTTTAGTTTAGTTTAGGGATACAGCGCGGAAACAGGCCCTTCGGCCCACCGGGTCCGCGCCGACCAGCGATCCCCGCACACTAACACTATCCTACACCCACTAGGGCCAATTTTTACATTTACTCCAAGCCAATTAACCTACAAACCTGTACGTCTTTGGAGTGTGTGAGGAAACCGAAGATCTTGGAGAAAACCCACGCAGGTCACGGGGAGAACGTACAAACTCCGTACAGACAGCACCGGGATCAAACCCGGCACTACAAGCGCTGTAAGGCAGCAACTCTTATCGCTGCACCACTGTGCCGCATTTTATTTTGCACCCAACAGTAATATTCTAACATTTCTGTGCACGCAGTTTGTTTTCTTCCCCGCTAATTTCTGCAGCTATAACATTTCTCCAAAGGTTAATTTGTTCTTTTTGAAATTTCAATCTGCTCTGATCATTATTAGCCATGCTGTATAAATATTGATGCGTATAATAATGATCCAAAGTGATGGGCAAATGCCTTAAGAGAGTATTAAGGCTCTGAAATCATAGAGTACAGAAAATAGTCTGGATTACATCAGGAAGCTGTTCGCACTGACAACGCAGTATGTAAATAGTTTGTTTTCAATAATAAATTAATTGGCTTTGCGAGTCTGCATATGTAAGCTTGCCGTTGTTAATATTCACCCTGACACACAGGCTTCATTAAAACTGTTGCTTTAATGAATGATTCCGCCAGTTTGACTTTAAAATATGGGACATTTCATTAAAGTGGAAGATGCCCGTTTCTTCAGATGTTTCATCAATAGGGATGAAAGAGAGCTGACATTTAAATTGGACACGTGTTAAAGTGTGTAATTTGCTGTCAGCAAGGACTTTCACATTTACAGGTAGTTTTAGTACAGTTTAGAGATACAGCGCGGAAACAGGCCCTTCGGCCCACCGGGTCCGCGCCGACCAGCGATCCCCGCACACTAACACCACCCTACACACACGAGGGACAATTTATAACCTGTACGACGTTGGAGTGTGGAGGGGTGGGGGGGGGGGGGGGAGCAAAGGGAGGAAAACCACATGGGAGAAACATAGAAAACATAGAAATTATCAGGAGTAGGCCATTCGGCCCTTCGAGCCTGCACCGCCATTCAATATGATCATGGTCAGTATCCCGTCCTGCCCCTTAGTGTTTTTGCAGAACCGATTCCACATCCTCCAAACTAATGTACAAACTCCGTACGCTACAGCATCCCTCCTGAATATTGAATATCCCTGGATGTTCAGCTCCCAGCCTTGGTCACCCTGGAGCCATGTCTCCGTGATCCCAACCCTAGGCTATACTGTGAGGTACAAACTCCGTACAGACAGCACCCAGGTCAGGATATCCTGGCACTGTGCTGCAGCAGCACTGGGGGCCTGCCATTGCATGTGAATTTCAAGTCCAAGAGCAGAGATGTTTTGCTTCGGATGTATTGTTGGTGAGACCTCCATCTGGGACACTGCCTCCAGATCCGGTTTCCTTTTCTATGGAAGAATGTCCTTGCAATTGAGGGAGTGCAGTCAATGTTCGCTGGATTCATTCCCAGGACAGCAGGTTTCTTGTAAGAGTTGAGATTAAGCACGGTGGCCGTCGTTTCTCTGGAGAAAAGATTGAAACAGACAAAGACTAAAAATATGCAAGAGGACTAAAAATAATTCCGTTCCGGAGGTAAAAACTGTAACTTTTATCAGAAGATAATTTTTGAGCGCTGTGCGAAGAAAAATATCTAATAGTGAACAGCACGAATAGCAAATAATTTATTAATAGGAATAAAGTTCTGGAGTAACAGCAGGTCAGGCAGCATCTCTGGATAACATAGATGGGTGATATTTCAGGTTGGATCTAAAGACGGGTCAAATAGACAATAGACAATAGGTGCAGGAGTAGGCCATTCGGCCCTTCGAGCCAGCACCGCCATTCAATGTGATCATGGCTGATCATCCCCAATCAGTACCCCGTTCCTGCCTTCTCCTCATATCCTCCAACTCCGCTATCTTTAAGAGACCTATCTAGCTCTCTCTTGAAAGCATCCAGAGAACCGGCCTCCACCGCCCTCTGAGGCAGAGAATTCCACAGACTCACCACTCTCTGTGAGAAAATGTGTTTCCTCGTCTCCGTTCTAAAAGGCTTACTCCTTATTCTTAAACTGTGGCCCCTGGTTCTGGACTCCCCCAACATCGGGAACATGTTTCCTGCCTCTAGTGTGTTCAAGCCTTTAACAATCTTATATTTTCAATGAGATACCCTCTCATCCTTCTAAACTCTAGAGTGTACAAGCCCAGCCGCCCCATTCTCTCGGCATATGACAGTCCCGCCATCCCGGGAATTAACCTGGTAAACCTACGCTGCACTCCCTCAATAGCAAGAATGTCCTTCCTCAAATTAGGGGACCAAAACTGCACACAATACTCCAGATGTGGTCTCACTAGGGCCCTGTTCTCCAGTAAACCAGCATCTGCAGTTCCTTGTATCCACAAAATTAGGAATAGCAGTCACAAAAAGTGGAGTAACTCAATGGGTCAGGCAGCATCTCTGGAGAAAGGGAATGGATGACGTTTCGGGTCGAGACCCTTCTTCAGACTCAGGGGAAAGGGAAACGAGAGAGTGAAAAGTAATGATGACAAGGGAAACAGACCATTGTTAGCTGGTTGCTAGGTGATAACAGGAACCTGGAGCGACTTGGGTGGGGAGGGGTGGAGAGAGAGAGAATGCCGGATTTACTTGAAGTTAGAGAAATCAATATTCATACCACTGGGCTGTAAGCTGCCCAAGTGAAATATGAGATGCTGTTCCTCCAACTGCTGGTTGAGACCCTTCTTCAGACTCTGGGGAAAGGAAAACGAGAGATACAGACGGTGAAAATAGAGAGATATAGAACAAATGAATGAAAGATATGAAAAAAAAGTAATGATGATAAAACATAGAAACATAGAAAATAGGTGCAGGAGTAGGCCATTCGGCCCTTCGAGCCTGCACCGCCATTCAATATGATCATGGCTGATCATCCAACCCAGTATCCTGTACCTGCCTTCTCTCCATACCCCCTGATCCCTTTAGCCACAAGGGCCACATCTAACTCCCTCTTAAATATAGTCAATAAACTGTGTGGCCTCGACTACATTCTGTGGCAGAAAATTCCAGAGATTCACCACTCTCTGTGTGAAAAATGTTTTTCTCATCTCGGTCCTAAAAGATTTCCCCCTTATCCTTAAACTGTGACCCTTTGTTCTGGACTTCCCCAACATCGGGAACAATCTTCCTGCATCTAGCCTGTCCAACCCCTTAAAAAGAAACACTTTTTCTCACAGAGAGTGGTGAGTCTGTGGAATTCTCTACCACAGAGGGCGGTGGAGGCAGGTTCTCTGAATATTTTCAAGAAAGAGCTAGATAGGGCTCTTAAAAATAGCAGAGTCAGGGGATATGGGGAGAAGGCAGGAACGGGGTACTGATTGGGGATGATCAGCCATGATCACAGTGAATGTTTTTCTCATCTCGGTCCTAAAAGATTTCCCCTTTATCCTTATAAAGGAAATAAATGATGAGAAAGGATTTTATGGAAACATATAAAATTATAAATGGACTGGACATCCTAGATGCAGGAAAAATGTTCCCAATGTTGGGCGAGCCCAGTCTTGGCGGTGAGAAAATACTTTTTCACCCAGAGAGTTGCGAATTTGTGGATTTCCCTGCCACAGAGGGCAGTGGAGGCCAAATCACTGGATGGATTTAAGAGAGAGTTAGATAGAGCTCTAGGGGCTAGTGGAGTCAAGGGATATGGGGAGAGGGCAGGCACGAGTTATTTATAGGGGACGATCAGCCATGATCACAATGGTACAGGCTCAAAGGGCCGAATCGCCTCCTCCTGCACCTATTTTCTATGTTTCTAAACAGGCCGTTGTTAGCGGTGGGCTAGGTGAAAATGAGTTACAGACAATGAGACCCAACAAGATGATGCTGGTACAATGGCTTGGGTGGGGACGGTGAGGGAGAGGATGCATGGGTTACTTGAAGTTAGAGAACAATATTCATACCGCTGGAATACAATAGGAATAGCGTTGGAACGCACTGTTTGGCTTAGTGAAAGTTAACAATTAATGGTGGACATTTGAGCATAATAATAATAATAATAATACATTTTATTTATGGGCGCCTTTCAAGAATCTCAAGGACACCTTACAAAAATTTGGCAGGTAGAGGAAAAACATGTAAGGGGAATGAAATAAATAGTAGAGACATGACTAGTACACAAAGTAAAGACAGAATTCAATTCAAAACACAATGTGAGGCAATTAATGCACAGATGAAAAGGGAGGGGGACGTGGGGCTAAGGATAGGCAGAGGTGAAGAGATGGGTCTTGAGGCGGGGACTGGAAGATGGTGAGGGACACGGAATTGCGGATCAGTTGGGGGAGGGAGTTCCAGAGCCTGGGAGCTGCCCTGGAGAAGGCTCTGTCCCCAAAACTGCGGAGGTTGGATTTGTGGATGTAGAGGAGACCGGCTGATGTGGATCTGAGGGACCGTGAGGGTTTGTAGGGGGAGAGGAGGTCAGTGAGATATGGGGGGGGCCAGATGGTGGAGGGCTTTGTAGGTGAGGATCAGGACTTTGTAGGTGATCCGGTGGGAGATGGGAAGCCAGTGAAGTTGTTTGAGGACTGGAGTGATGTGATGCCAGGATTTGGTGTGGGTGATGAGTCGGGTGGCTGCGTTCTGGACCAGTTGGAGTTGGTTGATGTAGGTGGAGCTGATGCCAAGGAGAAGTGAGTTGCAATAGTCCAGTCGGGAGGAGATGAAGGCATGGATGAGTCTTTCAGCAGCGGGAGGTGTGAGAGAGGGTCTGAGTTTGGCGATGTTGCGGAGATGAAAAAAGGAGGTTTTAATGACACGGCGGATGTGAGGCTCAAGGGAGAGGGTGGAATCCAAGATCACGCCAAGGTTGCGGGCCTGGGGAGATGGGGAGACAGTGGTGCTGTTGATGGTGAGAGTGGGGTTATTGATTTTGCTGAGTGTGGCTTTGGAGCCTATGAGGAGGAATTCTGTCTTATCGCTGTTGAGTTTGAGGAAGTTATGTTGCATCCAGGTTTTTATAGCTGACAAACAGGAGTTGATATGGGAGAGGGGGGGGAGTTGTGGGGAGATTTGGTGCCGAGGTAGATCTGGGTGTCATCGGCGTAACAGTGGAAGTCCAAGTTGAAGTGGCGGAGTATCTGACCAAGGGGGAGGATGTAGATGATGAAGAGGAGGGGGCCGAGTACGGAGCCTTGGGGAACGCCTTGAGTGACTGTGGCTGTAGCAGAGGTGTGGTTGTGGAGAGAGATGAAGTGGGATCTGTTGGAAAGGTAGGAACGGAGCCAGCTGAGTGCAGAGCCTTCAATGCCGAGGTCTTTGAGTCTGGTGAGCAGGATGTTATGGTTCACTGTATCGAAGGCTGCGCTCGGGTCAAGGAGGATGAGGATGTTGAGGGAACCAGTGTCAGCAGAGGTGAGGAGGTCGTTGAGGACTTTGAGGAGAGCAGTTTCTGTGCTATGGAGGGGGCGAAAGCCAGATTGGAGGGGTTCAAGTAGGTTATACGCAAGGAGGTGGGAATGAAGTTGCGACGCAACGATACGCTCCAGGGTTTTTGAAAGAAAGGGGAGGTTTGAGATTGGGCGGTAGTTAATGAGAGAGGAGGGATCAAGGCCAGGTTTCTTTAAGATTGGTGTAATAGCAGCAGTTTTGAAAGAGGAGGGGACAATTCCTTGGGACAATGAGGAGTTGAAGAGATTAGTGAGGTAGGGGCAGAGAACGGGGAGGCAGGACTTCAGCAGGGGAGTGGGGAGAGGGTCGAGGGAGCATGTAGTGGGTTTGGAAGAGCTGATGAGTTTGGAGATTTCAATAGGGGTGACCAGGTCAAACTGGGAGAGGAAGCAGTGTGGAGGAGGGGTAAGGAGGTCAGTGGAGATGTTGAAAGGAGGGGCCTTGGTAGGTGGTGGAGTAGATGCTGGGGAGTCGGGTACAGGGGATAAAGATTGATAGATGGTGCTGATTGTATCAGCGAAAAAGTGGAGGAATGAGTTGCAGAGATCCGGAGTAGAGGTAGGGAGAGTGTTAGCTCGAGGCTTGAGGAGGTTGCCCACTGTGGAGAAGAGGGTTCTGTGGTTTAGGCTGGGATCGGTGAATATGGAGGAGAGGTAGGCAGATTTTGCAGCAATGAGGGCATCTTTGTAATCAGTGAGGTGGAGTTTGTAAGCTTCAAGGTGGACTGTGAGAGATGATTTATTTGTGAGTCGTTCAAGTCGGCGACCAGTCTGTTTCAGTTTATGAAGTGCAGGTGTGTACCAGGGTGAAGATGTGTTAGAAGTTACGGTTCTTGTTTTGAGGGGGGCCATAGTGTTAAGGGAGGTAGACAAGGTGGAGTTGAGGTGGTTTGTGAGATCATCAGGTGAGATGGGGGTTGAGTCCAGGGGGAGAGTGGTGTAGAGCAGGTCAGAGAGATGGAGGGGATCGATGGATTTTAGATTACGGAAGGTGATTTCTCGGAGGAAGAGGGGGCGAGGTGTCGGAGAAGGGATGGTGAACCGTATAAGCTTATGATCAGAGAGGGGGAAGAGGCATGGATGGAGGTCGAGTACCAGTTGATTTGTGGAGCAGACCAGGTCAAGGATGTGACCTTTGTCATGGGTGGGGAAGGTGACGTGCTGAGTGAGAGAGAAATTGTCCAGTAAAAAGGCGAATTCAGATGCGAGCTTGCAGGTGGGGGAGTCCATGTGAATATTGAAGTCACCAAGTAGCAGCAGACGTGGGGAGAGGGATGAGGCAAGTGTGAGGAGTTCAGTGAAGTCGGATAGGAAGAAGGGGTTTGGATTAGGTGGCCGGTAAATGAGGATGACTGTCATGGAGGAAAGGGCTTTGAAGGCGAGGAATTCAAACGATGCTACTGGGGGGAAGGTGAGTTGAGTGATCCGAAAGTTCTGGTTGAAAATAACGGCGAGGCCACCTCCATGGCGGGAGGGGCGGGGTTTGGAGATGTAATTAAATCCATAGGATTTGGAGTGGCGTATGGAAAGAACATGAGTCCTCAGTAGGATCTGCTTCACGAAGGATGAAGTGGATTGCGCGGGTTTGCACAAATCTTTGGCAACCAAAGAAACTGCTGAGTTAACAAAAATTCACCGCGGAGTAATTCCCTCTTAATTTGCTCACACTGACAGATACATTTTGGATTGAGTGGCTACATCGGAAAGGTGAGGGAAGATCAAAACATGAACATCCCAATCGTGTCTCTTGCCAGCCCTTCAACCCGTCACATTTTTATTAATTTATTTTGCATTTCTCGTTGACTTTTATTGAATGACCTCTTTCAAAGACGTTAATGAAATTGCAACACTTGGTTGTATTATTAGGATGGAGGGGAAAGGGAAACGTCAGGTTAGAGACAAGGGTCTGGAAAAAAATAAATCAGTCATTTTAATGGATTCGACATTTAATTAATTTTGGATGTTGAATAGGTTTGAGGTCCTGAGGAATTTCATGGTACAAAGGCTGTTCGCATTTTTCTGCAGCTTTGGAAGAAATCAGTGTTTCTTGATAGAAAATGGTTAAGAGGCCTGTCCCACTTGGCGATTGTTTTTTCGGCGACTGCCGGCATCATTGACTGACGTATCAGGTCACCGAACAAACTCGCGACGTGACGCGCGGTGTCGCAACATTCAAGTGTCGCCACATTTATTTTGTCGCTGCTGGATTTTGAAATGTTCAAAATCTTTTGGCGACGCTGATATGACGCCGGCAGGCGCTGGAAAAAAATCGCAAGTGGGACAGGCCCTTTAATCAAAGGAGATTTAACGGTTTAGCAAGCTGAAAAAACACAGACACCGATAATTGATCCACTGACTTAGTCTTTGAGGACGTTTTATTTACTTGATTAATCCCTGTCTGCAAAGACACACTTGGACATTAAGCAGTTCTTCCAACTAATAGTTTTCAGCTTGCAAAGATAATTGCGTGGGGCAGAGAGGAAGATTAACAAATCTAAATCCTGTTGGGGTTTTTTTTTGCATCAATCAATTAATGGCATTTCCAACGTTAAAGAAAATTTCATAGCAAGTATTGGATGAAATAACATTATTTATAGTCATAGAGTGATTTATTGTGTGGAAACAGTACAGT
Source organism: Leucoraja erinaceus (assembly GCF_028641065.1). Lineage (NCBI taxonomy): Eukaryota > Metazoa > Chordata > Chondrichthyes > Rajiformes > Rajidae > Leucoraja > Leucoraja erinaceus. The sequence continues at coordinate 3,975,909 of NC_073384.1, read as the reverse complement.
TCAGCCTAACTTGCCCACACCATTTTTAACATCTCCCAGCTACACTAGACACCTGCCTACGCGGGTCCACATCCCTCGCGCCTGCCGTCGTATTGTATTGTATATCTTTATTGTCATTTCCTGAGTAGTCGCATACCCAGAGGAAACAAAAAACCGTTGCTCAACCAGTGTCCATTCAGTGTGCATGAAAAATAAATAGAAATAAAAAAAAATACATGTATCATGAACAAATTTAACACTCTACTAAACATTCAACAGGCGTTCCGACCGGCAGCGGCACAACAGTGGGTCTGCTGCAGTGTGGGGGTTTGTGCGCGATACTTGGCAGGGGGCAAAGTCCATTTAGCAGTCTTATAGCCTGTGGGCCTATAGCCTATCCATGTACCTGTCTAACTGTTTCTTAAATGTTGGGATAGTCCCTGCCCCAACTACCTGGATTGTACCGGCAGAGCAGGCTCGAAGGGCCGAATGGCCTACTCCTGCACCTAATTTCTATGTTTACCTCCTCTGGCAGCTTGTTCCATACACCCACCACCACCCTTTGTGTGAAAAAGTTACCCCTCATATTCCTATTAAACCTTAAACCTATGTCCTCTGGTCCTCGATTCCCCTACTCTGCGCAAGAGACTGTGTAGGTCTACCTGATCTATTCCTCTCATGATCTTATACACCTCTATAAGATCACCCCTCACCTTAAATCTTAAAGACCTTAAATCGTTTCCCCATCAGTGTGTTTCATTTTCATTGTTTACCAGAATTACGCCTGGAGTCGGGGGTATTAGCTACCGAAAAAGGTTGGATAGTTTTCTCCGGAACTCTGGAGATTGCAGAGAGACATGATAGACGTACAAAAAACTATGAGAGGCAGAGATAGGGTAGACAGTCACAACCTTTTTGGAAAAGTCAAATAGTAGAGGGCCCGGCTTTAAGGTGAACGAGGCAAATTGTAACAGAGATGTGCGGGGCAAGGTTGTTTTATTTTTACGCAGAGGCTGGCGAGTTCTTGGACGGCGCTGCCAGGGGTGGTGGTGGAGGCAGATTCGACAGTGGCATTGAAGGGAATTTTGGATAGGTACGTGGTAATGGGATGGGGGTCAGGAGTTATAATAATGGATGGGATTTTATATAGCGCCTTTCTAGATACTCAAGGCACTTTACATCGCATTATTCATTCACTCCTCAGTCACACTCGGTGGTGGTGAGCTAATTCTGTAGCCACAGCTGCCCAGGGGCAGACTGACGGAAGCGTGGCTGCTAATCTGCGCCTACGGCCCCTCCGACCACCTCCAATCACTCACACACATTCACACACATTCACACACGGGCAAAGGTATCCAGAGAGCCGGCCTCCACCGCCCTCTGAGGCAGAGAATTCCACAGACTCACCACTCTCTGTGAGAAAAAGTGTTTCCTCATCTCCGTTCTAAATGGCTTACTCCTTATTCTTAAACTGTGGCCCCTGGTTCCAGACTCCCCCAACATCGGGAACATTTTCAAGAAGGAACTGCAGATGCTGGAAAATCGAAGGTACACAAAAAAGCTGGAGAAACTCAGCGGGTGCAGCAGCATCTATGGAGCGAAGGAAATAGGCAACGTTTCGGCCCGATTGTGCCCAAGGACACAACGACAGTATGCACTCCAAGCGGGATTCGAACCGGCTACCTTCCGGCCGCCAGCCGAACACTTAGCCCATCGCGCCATCTGTCGCCCTAATGGGGAGAAGGCAGGAGAATGGGTCGAGAGGGAGAGATTGATCAACCATGATTGTATGGCAGAGTAGACGATGGGCCGAATGGCCTAATTCTGGTCCTATCCCTTAAGAATCCCTTAAGAATGTGTGAACTGATGGATATGGATTAAGTGCAGGCAGCTTCGGCGGCTTCGACCACCCCGGGCCGCTAGGTTGAACCGGCCCGTTCGCGGAGCTTGGATTCAGCCGCGGGACTGACATCACTTACCATCACCCGGCGGGGTCACAACAATCCGAAGCCTGGATCGCCTCGGCGCAGAGGGAGTATAAGAAGGGAAGAGACAAAGACTTAAGACTTTTGCCTTCCATCACAGTGAGGAGTATTCAACTCACTGTGGTGGATGTCAATTTGTGTTTTTTTGTGTGTGTTTTTGCCATTTTTTACTATATGTAGGACTGCAAGGCAACAAAACTTTGTTCAGATCGCAAGGCCTGAATGACAATAAAGGCTACTTTGACTTTGAAGAGTTGGTTTTGGCATCATGTTCGGCAAGGACAGTGTGGGCCGATGGGCCTGTTCTAGTGCTGCACTGTTTTATGTTCCATGTAAGCTTGAAAGACGGTTCCGTTTTCCCGTTAACTAATGTGCAAATACGAAATGTGTTTTTATTTCCCTCTCAGCAAATGAAAGTCCGATCGCATTTCACTCTGCCATGTTAATTGAAGTGTTCCAGGCATCTGTCACAATGAGGGATATGGAGTTTCATTCGCGTAGGGACATTATGTGGCTTTTAAGCAAAACAACCTTAGTGGTGGACTACATTTGATGACGGAAATGAAACAATTTACAATTCAGATTCAATAATCTGCAATCTGCAATTGAGGGAGTGCAGTGTAGGTTCACAAGGTTAATTCCCAGGATGGCGGGACTGTCATATGCTGAGAGAATGGAGCGGCTGGGCTTGTACACTCAGGAGTTTGGAAGGATGAGAGGGGATCTTATTGAAACATATAAGATTATTAAGGGCTTGGACACGCTAGAGGCAGGAAACATGTTCCCGATGGTACACAAAAAAGCTGGAGAAACTCAGCGGGTGCAGCAGCATCTATGGAGCGAAGGAAATAGGCAACGTTTCGGGCCGAAACGCTGCCTATTTCCTTCGCTCCATAGATGCTGATGCACCCGCTGAGTTTCTCCAGCTTTTTTGTGTACCTTCGATTTTCCAGCATCTGCAGTTCCTTCTTAAAAACGTTCCTGATGTTGGGGGAGTCTAGAACCAGGGGCCACAGTTTAAGAATAAGGACTAAGCCATTGAGAACGTAGATGAGGAAACACTTTTTCTCACAGAGAGTTCTGAGTCTGTGGAGTTCTCTGCCTCAGAGGGCGGTGGAGGCCGGCTCTCTGGATACTTTGAAGAGAGAGCTAGATAGGGCTCTTAAAGATAGCAGAGTCAGGGGATATGGGGAGAAGGCAGGAACGGGGTACTGATTGGGGATGATCATCCATGATCACATTGAATGGCGGTGCTGGCTCGAAGGGCCAAATGGCCTACTCCTACACCTATTGTCTATTGTCTAATCGGTGCCTCTGAACACTGATAGAAATCCCACTTTAAACATCTGAAATGTTTCCATCTATTGATCAAATGCAATCACACTTGCCGCTGTTCCTCTGTTGGACATACTGCGTAGACCTGCTTATTGATTAGATGTGCCTTTCCACCCAATCCTTCATTGATCTGATGCATATTGAAATAAATGTGACTTCAGTGACATTGTGTTTTGAGCTGCCATTCAATATGACAACCTGCGCAGGTTATTAATGGCGACCACAGGCTAAGTTCCCTCAGGCATTCCGCGAATTGGTAAACAGGAGGGATGAATTATGATGTATATTCACAGCCCAAGCAGCTGGAAAATTGATTGACTGAAGCATGTAGCGTGGAAACAGGTCCTTCGGCCCACTGAGACCTCGCCGACTATCGATAAGCCCGTTCACACAGAGAGTTGTGAGTCCGTGGGAATTCTCTGCCTCAGAGGTGGAGGCCGGTTCTCTGGATACTTTCAAGAGAGAGCTAGATAGGGCTCTTAATATTAGCGGAGTAGGGGATATGGGTAGAAGGCAGGAACGGGGTACTGATTGTGGATGATTAGCCATGGCCACATTGAATGGCGGTGCTGGCTCGAAGGGCCGAATGGCCTACTCCTGCACCTATTGTCTGTTGTCTACCCAAGTCCCATTTGCCTGTACTTGGTCCATAACCCTCCAAACCTGTCCTATCCTTGTGGAAACAGGCCCTTTGCCCCAACTTGCCCACACCGGCCAACATGTCCCATCTACACTAGTCCCATCTGCCTGTGTTTGGTCCATATCGCTCCAAACCAGTCCTATCCATGTACCTGTCCAACTGTGTCTTAAACGATGGGATAGTCCCGGCCTCAACTACCTCCTCTGGCAGCTTGTTCCATACACCCCATTTGTGTGAAAATGTTACCCCTCGGATTCCCATTAAATCTTTTCCCCTTCACCTTAAACGTATGTCCTCTGCTCCTCGATTCCCCTACTCTGGGTAAAAGACTCTTCCCGATCTATTCCTCTCATGATTTTGTATACCAAAGCTAAGATGATGTACCATATAACCATATAACCAACAATTACAGCACGGAAACAGGCCATCTCGACCCTTCTAGTCCGTGCCGAACACATAATCTCCCCTAGTCCCATACACCTGCGTTCAGACCATAACCCTCCATTCCCTTCCCGTCCATATAACTATCCAATTTATTTTTAAATGATAAAAACGAACCTGCCTCCACCACCTTCACTGGAAGCTCATTCCACACAGCCACCACTCTCTGAGTAAAGATACAGTTAGTCTGTATAAAGCTAAGATCTATCGAGTGCCTGCCTCTGTACCTTTAATTACTTACAAGGAAACTGAAGGATTAGCAGTTTGTTTCTAGTAATTGTCCAATCCTTCGTTGTGGCCACAGCGAGTGAGATCAGAGACCTAACCTGCCGTCGTGGCGTGTTGGAGTCAGGGGAGCCATTAATAATTATGATATGTACTAGCTAAAAGAGGAACAACATCCAAAGGATTGTTTTCAGTGATCTGTCCCATTCTAACCCTGATCTCTGCAGAGTTAATGTGCAAAAAATGGAAAGCGAATGCATTCTTCAATGTTGGAAGGAGAAGAGAGAGTTAGCGAGGTTGGTATAAAAGTGAACATTTTCCGAGTAATTAGGTCCCAGTGGATTGCAAACTAACAAATCTTTGGCAAATTGGGTACCTCGTCACAACAACAGATAAACCGTGCTTGGATTTACAATTAGCCATTATCTATCAAATGCAAATGGATGAAATGAAGCATCATTGTTGCATCCAGGTAAAAGACTTGACAATTATCCGTGAGGTGCATTAAATGTTCGCCGAGGAAATGTAAGAGCGCAGGGCGCTGGGTTACACACAAACTCCAGGTTCAACTCTGAAATGCCAATGAAAATACCACTTCAACTCCCCCTCCCATTTCGACTCCGACCTTTCTGTCCGGGGACTGAGTGAGTTCCACCACAAATTGGAGGAGCAGCTCCTCATATTTCGCTTGGTTGGTTTACACCCCAGCGGTATGAACATTGACCTCCAATTTCAGGTAGTCCTTGCTTTCTCCCTCCTTCCCCTCCCGACTCGCAGTGTAATCAACGTTGCGGGGGGAACAGTTTGTGTTAATAAATTAAAATTCTGAAAATGAGGAGGAGATTTTTAACCAAAGAACTTTTATTTTTACGAGGATGTTTCCGTAACCGGCTTCCGTCTCCGCACTAGTATCTTTGCTCCGCTACGGGATCTTTGGTGCGGAGACGGAAGCCGGTTACGGAAATGGGGCCTAAAATTACCCATGAATCTGCCCATGACCATACTAAGCCATTTTCGTCGAGTGATCTATCTTGCTCGCTATAGGATCTTTGGCTTACAGCCCAGTGGTATGAATATTCATTTCTCTCACTTCAAGTAACCCCAGCATTCCCTCTCTCTCTATCCCTCCCCCACCCAAGTTGCACCAGCTTCTCATTTTGGCCTCATTATTTCATCATCGTTACTTTTTTGCATATGTTTCATTCATCGTTCTTTATTTCTCCCCATCACCGTCTGTCTCTCGTTTCCCTTTTCCCCAACCAGTCTGAAGAAAGGTCTTTCGACCAGAAACGTCACTCATTCCTTCTCTCCAGAGATGCTGCCTGTCCCGCTGAGTTACTCCAGCTTCGGTTTAAACCAGCATCTGCAGTTCCTCCTTACACACTACCTTATTAATTAAACCAAATTTAACTAAACTAAATTAGTCAAACTAATTAGCTGGTTTGTTTTTTATTTTTTATTGAATTCATGATATTCAGCCAATATAAAGATCAGCAACCGTGAAATGTAATTTAAAAGCTGACGAAAGAAAGATTTCATTGGAATTTGTATTAAAATGGGAATATTAAATTAAATTTAGCTTACAAGCAATTAAATCTGCAGATCAGCCAAGTGCTTTGGATTGTGAACGAGATTGGGTTGACCCAGTTTACAAAGTGGCATTTTATCAATGTGCCAACTTAAGGAGTCATAGAATGATACAGAGTAGAATCAGGCCCTTCAGCCATCTTGCCCACATCAGCCAACATGTCCCAGCTGCACTAGTCCCACCTGCCTGCGTTTGGTAGTTTCAAAGTTTCAAGGTTTCAAGGCCAGTTCATTGTCACATGTACCTATTTTACAGTGAAATTTGAGTTACCCTAAGGCCATACTAAGTGAAAAGCAACCAGACGCATAAAAGTTAACGTAAGCATCCACCACAGTGGCTTCCACATTCCTCACTGTGATTGAAGGCAATAAAGTCCAATCTTATTCCTCTTTATTCTCCCGCAGTTCGGGGAAAGTCAAACCATCCGCAGTCGGTGCGATCAATGCTCCCACAGCCCACGATCCTACAGGATGGTGCATTATTCGGCTCGAAGGGCCGAATGGCCTATTCCTGCACCTATTTTCTATGTTTCTATGTTTCTATTCAGTATGAGTATAGAAGTTGTGAGGTCATGTTGACGTTGTACAATACGTTGGTCAGACGGCATTTAGAGTATTGTGTTCAGTTCTGGGCACCGTGTCATAGGGAAAATGTTATCAAGCTGTAAAAGGTACAGAAGATTTATGAGGATGTTGCCAGAATGTTGCCAGGACAGGACTAGACCTAGGCTGCTCACTAGGGGCGCTGCATTGAAGGCGCCTATGCCTGCAGTCTGTTCGTTTTTCTATTTTTTTTATTTTAGTTTGTCTAAACAGTTTTGTTTTGGGGATTCTTTGGTTTTTCTATGTGGGGGAGGGGGAAACCGTTTCCCAGTCGCTTCCGGGTGAGGATGCGACTATTTCTCCAAATCGCGTCCTCACCCCCCCTCCTCGCGGCCTACCACTGGATCGGAGCGGCCTTTCCTACCTGAGACCGGGGACCGGACCAGAGCTTCGGCAGCGGCGGCGCAGCGCTGGATTCACCGTGGAGCGGGCGATGCCTACCTGGATCGCCGTTTGGAGCTCCGGAGCGTTGGGCCCGCTGCTCCAACAGTTAAGGAAGTAGCTCCAGAAATAGCGGATGCATTAGTGATAATTTTTCAAAACTCTTTGGATTCTGGAGTAATTCCTGAGGATTGGAGGGTAGCTAATGTAACCCCACTTTTTAAAAAGGGAGGGAGAGAGAAAACAGGGAATTACAGACCAGTTAGTCTAACATCGGTAGTGGGCAAACTGCTAGAGTCAGTTATTAAAGATGGGATAGCAGCACATGTGGAAAGTGGTGAAATCATTGGACAAAGTCAGCATGGATTTATGAAAGGTGAATCATGTCTGACGAATCTTATAGAATTTTTCGAGGATGTAACTAGTAGAGTGGATAAGGGAGAACCAGTGGATGTGTTATATCTGGACTTTCAGAAGGCTTTCGACAAGGTCCCACTCTCTCCATCGCTCTCTTTAGATTAGTATACAAACTTAAAGCACATGGTATTGGGGGTTCAGTATTGATGTGGATAAAGAACTGGCTGGCAAATAGGAAGCAAAGAGTTGGAGTAAACGGGTCCTTTTCACAATGGCAGTGACTAGTTGGGTCAAGACTCAGTGCTGGGACCCCAGCTATTTACAAATATATTAATGATTTGGACGAGGGAATTGAATGCAACATCTCCAAGTTTGCGGATGACATGAAGCTGGGGGACAGTGTTAGCTGTGAGGAGGATGCTAGGAGGCTTCCTCCTCGACATTTCGTTCAAGCCATAAGGTCTGAATGACAAATAAAGGATCTATCTATCTAGGCTGCAAGGTGACTTGGATAGGCTGGGTGAGTGGGCAAATGCATGGCAGATGCAGTATAATGTGGATAAATGTGAGGTTATCCATTTTGGTGGCAAAAACAGGAAAGCTGACTATTATCTGAATGGTGGCCGATTAGGAAAAGGGGAGATGCAACGAGACCTGGGTGTCATGGTACACCAGTCATTGAAAGTAGGCATGCAGGTGCAGCATGCAAAAAGAAAATGAATGGTATGTTGGCATTCATAGCAAAAGGATTTGAATATAGGAGCAGGGAGGTTCTGCTGCAGTTGTACAGGGTCTTGGTGAGACCACACCTGGAGTATTACGTACAGTTTTGATCTCCAAATCTGAGGAAGGACATTATTGCCATAGAGGGCGTGCAGAGAAGGTTCACCAGACTGATTCCTGGGATGTCAGGACTTTCTTATGAAGAAAGACTGGATAGACTCGGATTGTACTCGCTAGAATTTAGGAGATTGAGGGGGGATCTTATAGAAACTTACAAAATTCTTAAGATTTCAAGGGATTGGACAGGCTAGATGCAGGAAGATTGTTCCCAATGTTGGGGAAGTCCAGGACAAGAGGTCACAGCTTAAGGATAGAGGGGAAATCCTCTAAAACCGAGATGAGAAAAACATTTTTCACGCAGGAACTCTCTGCCACAGAGGGTAGTTGAGGCCAGTTCATTGGTTATATTTAAGAGGGAGTTAGATGTGGCCCTTGTGGCTAAAGGGATCAGAGGGTATGGAGAGAAAGCAGGTACAGGATACTGAGTTGGATGATCAGTCATGATCATATTGAATGGCGGTGCTGGCTCGAAGGGCCGAATGGCCTACTCCTGCACCTATTTTCTATGTTTCTATGTTTCTATGTTTCTATGTTTCTATGATTGATGCTGGCTGCAGATGAGGAGCAGGTCTGTGTCCAGGGCTGCCGAGTGTTTTTCGCTTGTGACCCTGTGACCTAGGCATGCAATTCGAGCTCCGCTCTACGATCTTTGCCCCACGGACGTCTCCCTCCTCCAATCATCGCGCTGACTTATCATGTCCCGCCCCCATTGCCTGCTGACCGAAGTCTCTCTTGTCCAATCGGTGCCCTCGATCATCAGTCCCACCCCCACTGTCTCGCGGAAAGCCGAGATTTCACCGGGTTTTAAAATACGGATTACAGAAAATGGGGGGGGGGGGTTTCCCTGGGATTTCCCTGGGATTTCCGCCCCTGAGTGTAGCATTTCCTGCGGTTGCAAGGGAAGTTCAAAGTAATGCCCAATAGTCCCTCTTTGTTCTCAGCGGGCCCACAGTTACTGGTCCAAATTTCCAGTGGTTGTGGCTTCAGCGTAGAATGGGCACAGCCATCATAAAACGATGCAAATTGCTTTATGTGCCTTACTTATCCCTGGAGAAAGGAACAACAGCCTCCAGTTTCTAAGCAATTAAGTCTAATTGCAGAAGTAAGTATTCTTTTCAGATACAGTAGCTTTCTTTTGTTTCTAGATTCTGCATGAAAACTCGTAAAAGAGGAACATATTTTCCTTGGGTTTAAGAAAGAACTGCAGATGCTGGAAAAATTGCCGGTAGACAAAAATGCTGGAGAAACGCAGCGGGTGAGGCAGCATCTACAACTCAGGAGTTGGCTTGTATACTCTGGAGTTTAGAAGGATGAGACATATAAGATTATTAAGGGTTTGGACACGCTAGATGCAGGAAACATGTTCCCGATGTTGGGGGAGTCCAGAACCAGGGGCCACAGTTTAAGACTAAGGAGTAAGCCATTTAGAACGGAGATGAGGAAACACTTTTTCACACACAGAGAGTTGTGAGTCTGTGGAATTCTCTGCCTCAGAGGGCGGTGGAGGCCGGTTCTCTGGATACTTTCAAGAGAGAGCTAGATAGGGTTTTAAAGATATGGGGAGAAGGCAGGAACGGGGTACTGATTGGGGATGATCAGCTGGCTCAAAGGGCCGAATGGCCTACTCCTGCTATTGTCTATTGTCTATGGAGAGAAGTTATAGACTATGGAGAGAAGGAATAGGCGACGTTTTGGTTCGGGACCCTTCATCAGTCTGAAGAAGGGTCTCGACCCTAAATGTCATATTTTCCTTGGGAATTCTCACCCTATACCTTTTCCTTTTTATTTCTTTTTCATCTTTTACATTTGATGTGATTACTTTGGAAAGAAACGTATAATGTGTGACTTATCGGGAGCGTCGTACTGTTATAGTGTTGGGCAAAGGGGTCAACCTTGTAAAATTCAATAGGATATTTCTTGAGGCATTTCTCTGCCTGCGCTGGTGGGGACTCGGAAGGTATGCCGTGAGTCCAGCGATCTCGGGGACAGGGCGCCACGGGGACATCCCGGAGTCTGGTGCGAGTGCGCACGGCTTTCTGACAGTTCAGGCGGACAGGGACAGCGGAGACAGTGACATTGGTCGGTACAACTCTGGTCACTTGACGGTGAAGGAAGGTGTGTGTGTGTGTGTGTGGCCCGGGCATTGAACTGATGGCCGCGGGCCTCCGCTGATGCAGCGTGCCCAGGGGATTGTAACAGGCCGCTGTGGTGGCTGGTTATGTTTAAACTTTCTGTAGTTTTGTATCTTGTTGCTTTTTTGGCATGACTGTACGGTAAATCAAATTTCACTGTAGCTCGGTACACGTGACAATAAAGGGCCTCTGATCCATTGAAGCAGGCTAGCCGTTGAATATTAGCGAGTAGCGATGTCAATGATGGAAATCTGAATTGAAAACAAAATGTTAGAATTAATCAGCAGATCATGCAAGCGGCAGAGTTGCGGCCTTACAGCGCCAAAGTGTAAAGTAACGCGTCTGTGGAGTTCAATACGTTTTATCAGAGTGGATTTCCGTGCGGTTCCCGGAGGTTTTCGTCAGTCTCTCTACCTGCTTCCACTACCTGCAACCTCCAGCAACCACCTGCAACCTCCGGGAACCGCATGGAAACCTTGGGTGGGGCGCAAAGTCTCCAGAGGTTTCCGTTCAGGTTTCCTAAGTGGGAAAGGGGCATTATTCTTGACATCGGTGTTTCGATCATCCCGACGAGGGGACCTGTACATCGGGCCGTCCGTAGCGGCGACTACTGTGGGTTGAAGGCCCCCGACCACGGATGAAGAAAAGGAGGAGGAGTGACTGAACGTTATTGCAGTGAAGAATGTTGATTCCACTGTGGTGGATGTTTATGTTAAATTCTATCGTGTCTTGTGTTCTTTTTGATTGGATGGCTGCATGGTAAGTCAAAGTCCACTGCACCTTAATTGGTGCATGTGACAATAAATGTGAACTTGTTAAATATAAATTAATGATTTTCTTGATGATTCTCAAATGAATCCATAGTTTCTGTTTAGTAGTTGAATAGGAAATGGTGGAGTAGTCGGGAGCTCCTGAGATAAGAACATGTTCAGCTAACAGCATTTACCAAAGTTTCCTCTGGCTTCACAATTCGCAACTCGTCCATCCGTACCTTGCACCTTTGACATTTCATCTCTGACCTTTGTCCTTTCATCTGTGGCCTTTCTCCAACCATCTGCCTATTGACCCCCCCCCCCCCCCCCCACCCCCCCACCCCCCCACCCCCGCCCCGCCCCTGTATCCACCTATCACTCACCAGGCTTTGTCCTGCCCCACATTCCCCATTCTGAAGAAGGGTCCCGACCAGAAACATCGCCTGCCTGTGCTCCCCGGAGATGCTGCCTGACCCGCTGAGTTACTCCAGCACTCTGTGTCTTTTTATTAAACAAACGAGGGTGGCACGTTGGCACAGCGGTAGAGTTGCTGCCTCACTGTGCCAGAGACCCGGGTTCGATCCCGACTACGGGCGCTGTCTGTACGCAGTTTTCTACTTTCTCCCCGTGACCTGCGTGGGTTTTCTCCGAGATCTTCGGTTTCCTCCCACACTCTGGAGACGTACAGGGTTGCAGGTTAATTGGCTTGGTATAAATGTAAAATTGTCCCTAGTGTGTGCGGGATAGTGTTAGTGTGCGGGGATCGCTGGTCGACACGGACTCGGTGGGCTGAAGGCCTGTTTCCGCGCTGTATCTCTAAACTAAATTAAAATTGCATTTCAGATGTGTTTGCTTCCAGTTCTGATCAATAACTGGTTGCAGAAATCCAGTTCAAGGTCAAATAATGGATACAGATCCGTCAAGACGACAGTTCATATTTTCGCAACGTTGAATGTGTGTATCCCTACATGAAAACATATGCATCTTCATTATCCACCAACACTGATTATTCAGCATGTAGATAAAAATGCTGGAGAAACTCAGCGGGTGAGGCAGCATCTATGGAGCGAAGGAATAGGTGACGTTTCGGGTCGAGACCCTTCTTCAGACTGATGTGGAGGTGGGGTGGGGGGGGGAGGGGTGGGAAGAAGAAAGGAAGAGGCGGACAGTGGGCAGTGGGAGAGCTGGGAGGGGGAGGGGAAAGATTAAGAGAAAGCAAGGACTACCTGAAATTAGAGAAGTCAATGTTCGTACTGCTGGGGTGTAAACTGCCCAAGCGAAATATGAGGTGCTGCTCCTCCAATTTGCGGTGGACCTCACTCTGGCCATGGAGAAGGCCCAGGACAAAAAGGTCGGATTCGGAATGGGAAGGGGTGTTGAAGTGCTGAGCCACCGGGAGATCAGGTTGGTTATTGCGAACCAGCGGAGGTGTTGGGTGAAGCGATCGCCAAACCTACGCTTGGTCTCACCGATGTGGAACAGCTGACACCAAGAGCTGCGGATGCAGTAGATGAGGTTGGAGGAGGTGCAGGTGAACCTCTGCCGCACCTGGAAAGACGGCTTGGGTTCTTGGATGGAGTCGAGGGGGGAGAAGGGGGGGGGGGGGGGTAAAGCGACAAGTGAGTATACACTGTAAATGCCTCGGTCAAAATCGTGTATTGTCTTTCTGCTGACTGGTTAGCAACAACAAAAGCTTTTCACTGTACCTCGGTACAAGTGACAATTAAGCCAAATAATAATAATATTATTAACAATAGTTAATAACAATGACAATAGTTTCGTACTGAGTGTCAGATAGTTCAGGCTCAGCTGTACTTTCTGAATCTTGATTAATTACTTTATCAGATCTGCATTAGTTTAGTTTAGTTTAGAGATCCAGCGCGGAAACAGGCCGACCACCACTAACACTATCCTACACACACTGGGGACAATTTACATTTATACCGAAGCCAAATAACCTACAAACCTGCACGTTTTTGGAGTGTGGGAGGAAACCAGAGGTCTCGGAGAAAACCCACGCGTCCAAACGAACCAACTCCGTACAGACAGCATCCGTAGTCGGGATCGAGCCTGAGGCAGCAACTCTACCGCTGCGCCACCGTGCTGCCCGTCTTCTGATTGTTTTGATATTTTTAAATATATTTTGTTCTTTCTCTAACCATGTTTGTTTTCTGTAATTGCAGGCGTTTCCTTGTATATCTACTGGCATCTATGGTGAGTAAACCTATCTAGAAAAATATATACGTCTTATTGAATGACATAGCTAGTCGTCTTAATTTCAGCATTACGATAAATGGGTTTTCTTTTCGGACTAGTTCATTTTCTCATGCGTAAAATTGGAATGGAATTTCTTGATCAGTACGGGTGTCAGAGGTGACGGGGAGAAGGCAGGAGAATGGGGTTAGGAGGGAGAGATAGACCAGCCTTGATTGAATGGCGGAGTAGACTCGAATTCTGCCCCTACTCCTTATGACCTTATGAATGGAACATTTTATTGTCACATGTGACGAGGCAAGGCGAATTTCTTTGCCGCTGACCCGATGGAAACAGATAGCTGCCACCTACGGCAGTGACAAAGTGACAAAGCAGTTACCCCCCCCCCCCCGCATGCCAGGTCCCCCCACACTGGGTCCCCATTATTCATTGTTTCTCCCCCCACACACACCCTCGCCCCCTCCCCCATTGTCCACTGACCTTCCCCTTGAGTCCTCCATTGTTCTTCCCCCCCTAAAATTCAGTGCCCTGGCATAGATTCTGCACTTATTAACCTGTTCAGTGCCACTCCCAAGTAGACCCGGGTCTTCTTGGGCGTTTATGGCCCCGACCACGGGTGAACAAGGAGGACTGACTGAACCTTGTTGCCGTCCACCACAGTGAAGAATGCTGTGAAGAACGCACAGTACACAACAGCATTCTTCAATGTAGTGGATGTTTGTGTTAAATTCTATTGTGTATTGTGTGTTCTTTTTAAGTGTATCGCTGCTGGCAAATTCATTTCACTGCACCTTCGGGAGCACGTGGCAAATAAAATTGACTTTGACTTTGTCATGGCCAATAGTGAAACAAAAACTTGCTAGTACGTTAGGTTAATCCTCTGAACTAAAACGGGATTAAGTCCATGGTTAACCATTGTAAGGACCCTGCCTCTTTTCTTTAAGCGTAGATTTGCAGATTCTGTAACGACTTTATGTCCAATCCAGGTTCATTATTGGAAGGAAATAGTGGAGTGACCTTGTGGTTACGTTAGGGTGAATGGCCTACTCGTGCACCTATTGTCTATTGTCATCCGGCCTGAGGTGGCGCTGTTGACGCCGATCAGAGCCGGTCGGGCGTCGCTTCGTGCCGGCCACGGCAGCCATTTTTGCAGTCGCTGCAGCGGTCATGAGGTAGTAGGCCACGGCGGCCATTTTGGCAACCGGCAGAGGCGGCCAACCGGGGCGATTCCTGGATGCGTGTGGGGTGGCCAGCATAGACGGGCCTCGCCCCACCACTGCAGCTACCTGTCGACTCATGATCTCCAGGTGAGATCAGCTTATGTGGCAGGCCATTCCCGTTATCCCGTTAACCCATGACGTCACGTGATAGCCCTCGTAGCCACTGACGAGGGTTCGACGGCAAGTGGTCAGGCCATCAGGTGACGCCACAGGGTGACATTTTTGGTCGAGACCCTTCTTCCCGCTGAGTTACTTCAGCATTTTGTGTCTATCTTCATTTTAAACCAGCATCTGCATTTCGGTCTGAAGAAGGGTTTTTGTCCGAAACATTGCCTATTTCCTTTGCTCCATAGATGCTGCCTCACCCGCTGAGTTTCTCCAGCATTTCTGTCTACCTTCTGCATTTCGTCCCCACACATTCCCTTATTGTGTACCTGTAAACTGTAAATGGCTCGATTGTAATCATGCATTGTCTTTCTGCTGACTGCAGAGCATGCATTGTGTATCGTATTGTGTACAAAATCATGAGAGGAATAGATCGGGTAGATGCACAGAATCTCTTGCCCAGAGTAGGGGAATCGAGGACCAGAGGACATTGGTTCAAGGCCAAGGGGAAAAGATTTAAGAGGAATCTGAGGAGTAACCTATTCACACAAAGGGTGGTGGGTGTATGGAACGAGCTGCCAGAGGAGGTAGTTGAGCCTGGGACTATCCCAACGTTTAAGAAACAGTTAGACAGGTACATGGATAGGATCGGTTTGGAGGGATATGGACCAAACGCACGCAGTTGGGACTAGTGTAGCTGGGACATTGTTGGCCGGTGTGGGCAAGTTGGGCCGAAGGGCCTGTTTCCACACTGTATCACTCTATGACTCTAAGGTTATAACTGGTCTTCTTATTTTTATTTCTCTTATTTCCTCCCATAACAAGTTGGGCCGAAGGGCCTGTTTCCACACTGTATCACTCTATGACTCTAACAAAAGCTTTTCACTGTACCTCAGTACATATAACAGTAAGCAAAACGACACTACATCTGCTACAAACACTGCAGCATTGCCAATGCTACCAAATGGGTGGGAGTGAAGCAGAGTGAGCATGTTTTACCCAAGCGATCAAAGTCAAATCTTCCTCCCTTTTATTTCTTCCTGGCTGAAGAACCATCATCGGAAGACTGATTACTGAAGTACTTTGCATTCTTTCTCTCTCTCTCTCTCTTGCAGAAGTGTAAGCTGCAAACTGAACGTTTTTTTGAATAAATTAAGGGATACTTGAAAAAGAGCTTCAAAAACGCATTATTTGTTAACTGACATTTTATTATAGTTCACACTGGAAATATCACAAATTGCCTTGACTGTGATTTGCGTGTAAATGCGGTGCTTTGATAACCATTTTAAATTCATAAAGCATAAAGCGGGAAGGCTTTGAAACGTTCCCCCTGCTTCAAAAGCACGGACGTGCAGGAACTCAGGGAGTTCTTCTCAACACGGCTCTCCCAAACAACTGTTTAATTAGGCAATACCAGGGTCTGACCTGCCCTTTCAGCCTCTAATTGCTATAAACTTTAAGTTCTGTTGATTGTTGTGTTCACCTGGGACCATGCAAAGGGTGGTGGTGGAGAAAATATGAAGGGAATATCATTTGCCAGAGGCATCATTAGCTGTGGGGTCTTGTACAGAGATGCTGCTGATGTTGAGTAATACAGCACGGGAAGTTGGCATCATTTCAAAGGCTGTAAATAGGTGAGTGAGTGAGTGAGTGAGGGAGTGAGTGAGTGAGTGAGTGAGTGAGTGAGTGAGTGAGTGTGCATGCATGTGTGTATGAGAGTGTGTGTGTGTGTGTGTGTGTGTGTGTGTGTGTGAGTGTGTGTGTGTGGGTGTGAGTGTGGGTGTGTGCGTGTGTGTGTGGGTGTGTGTGTGTGTGGGTGTGCGTGCGTGCGTGCGTGTGTGTGTGTGCGTGTGTGCGTGTGTGTGTGTGTGTGTGTGTGTGTGGTATTGAAACATATAAGATTATTAAGGGTTTAAGAGGGAACTGCAGATGCTGGAGAATCGAAGGATTGTGTATTCCTTCGCTCCATAGATGCTGCTGCACCCGCTGAGTTTCTCCAGCTTTTTTGTGTAACCTAAGATTATTAAGGGATTGGCCACACTAGAGGCTGGAAACATGTTCCCGATGATGCAGGAGTCCAGAACCAGGGGCCACAGTTTAAGAATAAGGGGTAGGCCATTTAGAACGGAGACGAGGAAACACTTTTTCACCCAGAGAGTCTGTGGAATTCTCTGCCTCAGAAGGCAGTGGAGGCCAATTCTCTGGATGCTTTCAGGAGAAAGTTAGATAGAGCTCTTAAAGGTAGCAGAGTTAGGGGATATGGTGAGAAGGCAGGAAAGGGGTACTGATTGGGGATGATCAGCCATGATCACATTGAATGGTGGTGCTGGCTCGAAGGGCCGAATGGCCTCCTACTGCTACCTATTGTCTATTGTCTATTGTCAACTACCTAAACTACCTTCTTCAGTCTGAAGAAAGGTTTCAACCCGAAACGTCGCCCATTCTTTCTCTCCAGAGATGCTGCCTGTCCCGCTGAGTGACTCCGGCATTCTGTGTCTTATCATTGCACCAGGTGGCTGCAATGTCTGGACCGTGATTTATTTAGAGCAGGAATTGCTAAAGGATCTGTACTACACAGAGGATAATAACTGGCTTCCAGTGTGTGATCAGATTGCGGCAGGTAGTATTCAGATAAAGCTTAAAACAGCTGGAGTGAAAGAATAAGGCTGTGTTGAAACTGCAGCCATATCACACAGAATGGGACCCAGCTGTGCCTTTCTTAAAATGGAAATTCAACTCACGCACCAAGCTCCGATTCTTTCCTGGTTGCTCAACGTTACAGGGCTGTGGCAATAAATAGGGGGGGGGGGGGAGGGGGGGAATAAAAGCCCCTTTATATCAGAGCCAAGGTCATTTCTCCAGATTATATGCTTGTCCAATGCTCCAATTGTGTCCATTCACTAAAAAGAACCGACGCACCCAAAAATGGTACCTGTTTCAACAGGACTTTAGTAATAACTAGACCAAGTGCCAAGTGCAGAACGCAATACTCCACGACTCACCGATAGGTCCCAATACTCGCAACTCCCTAGAGAGGGAGGGGAGTAGAGAGGGAGGAGGGGAGTAGAGAGGGAGGAGCGGAGAGTAGAGAGGGAGGAGGGGAGTAGAGAGGGGTCTTCTTTCGTGTGGAGTGCACAGCCTAAAGTTATAGGACAACTTGTTCTATTTGATCTTCCGTTTGTGCATGTCGAGTTGATTGCATTAGTCGAAACAGGGCGGACCACGTGAATGTTGCAATCTTCCACCCCGGTAGAGGGGGAGGTGGGGGGGGAGGGGCGTAGAAAGGGAGGGGTAGAGAGGGAGGGGTAGAGAGGGAGGGGTAGAGAGAGGGGTAGAGAGGGAGGGGTAGAGAGGGAGGGGTAGAGAGGGAGGGGTAGAGAGGGAGGGGTAGAGAGGGAGGGGTAGAGAGGGAGAAACATAGAAACATAGAAACATAGAAATTAGGTGCAGGAGTAGGCCATTCGGCCCTTCGAGCCTGCACCGCCATTCAATATGATCATGGCTGATCATCCAACTCAGTATCCCGTACCTGCCTTCTCTCCATACCCCCTGATCCCCTTAGCCACAAGGGCCACATCTAACTCCCTCTTAAATATAGCCAATGAACTGGCCTCAACTACCCTCTGTGGCAGAGAGTTCAGGAGGTTCACCACTCTCTGTGTGAAAAAAGTTCTTCTCATCTCGGTTTTAAAGGATTTCCCCCCCATCCTTAAGCTGTGACCCCTTGTCCTGGACTTCCCCAACATCGGGAACAATCTTCCTGCATCTAGCCTGTCCAACCCCTTAAGAATTTTGTAAGTTTCTATAAGATCCCCTCTCAATCTCCCAATTTCTAGAGAGTATAATCCAAGTCTATCCAGTCTTTCTTCATAAGACAGTCCTGACATCCCAGGAATCAGTCTGGTGAACCTTCTCTGCACTCCCTCCATGGCAATAATGTCCTTCCTCAGATTTGGAGACCAAAACTGTACGCAATACTCCAGGTGTGGTCTCACCAGGACCCTGCACAACCGCAGCAGAACCTCCCTGCTCCTATACTCAAATCCTTTTGCAATGAAAGCTAACATACCATTCGCTTTCTTTACTGCCTGCTGCACCTGCATGCCTACCTTCAATGACTGGTGTACCATGACACCCAGGTCTCGCTGCATCTCCCCCTTTCCCAATCGGCCACCATTTAGATAATAGTCTGCTTTCCCGTTTTTGCCACCAAAATGGATAACCTCACATTTATCCACATTATACTGCATCTGCCAAACATTTTCCCACTCACCCAGCCTATCCAAGTCACCTTGCAGTCTCCTAGCATCCTCATGGAGGGGTAGAGAGGGAGGAGGGGGGTAGAGAGGGGGGGGGTTAGAGAGAGAGGGGTAGAGAGGGAGGAGGGGGTAGAGAGGGAGGAGGGGGGTAGAGAGGGGGGGGGGGTAGGGAGGGAGGGGGGGAGCGGGGTAGAGGGGGAGTTGGGTAGAGAGGGAGGGGGGGGTAGAGAGGGAGGGGGGGGGGGGGAGGGAGGGGGGGGGGGTAGAGAGGGAGGAGGGGTGTAGAGAGGAGGGAGGAGGGGGTAGAGAGAGGGAGGAGGGGGGGTAGGGAGGGAGGGGGGGGGTAGAGAGAGAGGGGTAGAGAGGGAGGGGGGGGTAGGGAGAGAGAGAGAGGGGGTAGAGTTAGAGGGGGGGGGGAGGGAGGGAGGGGGGGGTAGAGAGGGAGGAGGAGGGGGGGGGTAGGAGGGAGGGAGTGCTGGTAGAGGGAGGGGGGTAGGTAGAGCAGGGAGGGGGGGAGGGAGGGAGAGGGGGTCAGAGAGGGAGGGGGTAGAGAGGGGTGTAGGAGGGGGAGGGGGTAGGGACATGGATAGGGGGGTTTCAGAGGGAGGAGCTGGAGAAGAGGAGGGGGGGGGTAGAGAGGGAGGGGGGGGGGAGAACATGGAGAGAGGGCTTTGGAGTCAGGGAGGGGGGGTCCGAGAGAGGGAGGGGGGTATTCGAAAGGGAGGGGGATGGGGGTCCAGAGATGAGGAGGAGGGTTAGAGAGAGAGGAGGGAGGGAGTATGTGAAGATATAATCCAACAGAGTAGGGGGGGGATAGAGGGAGGAGAGGGTCCCAGTTGGGGGGAGAGAAAGAACAGAGAGGCACCAGAGAGAGAAAACAAAGGGGGGAGAGGATAGAGAGGGAGGGAATTGAGCAAAGAGAGGATGTGGAGCCATGAGAGAGAGGGAGGATTGGAGATTAGAAGGGTAGCGCAGGGACTCTCTAAAATCAACATTCAGGGAGGGGGGTAGTTCTGAGTCCAGAGCCCCTCATTCATATGGGGCGGCACGGGGGAGCAGCGGAGAATAGTCGCTGAGGGAGGAGGCACCAGAGACGGGGGTTCGATCCTGGAGGAGGGGGTGTTAGAGACTTTTTTTTAATAGAGAGGGATTTTAAATTAGAAGCAATGGGCATACATAATGGGTTTTAAGATCATGGTTAGAGGGGGAGGGGTAGGGAGGGAGGAGGGGGAGTTTTTTTTAATTTTAATTTTAGGAGGGAGGGGGGTAGAGAGGGGAGGAGGGGGGTAGAGAGGGAGGGGGTAGAGAGGGAGGAGGGGTAGAGAGAGGACGGTTAATGATTGATCCAGTTTTGGAGGTCACAGAGTGCTGGAGAGTAACTCAGGGGGTCAGGCAGCATCTCTGGTGGAACATGGATAGGTGACGTCAGGTCACAGAGTGCTGGGAGTGGAAATCAGGGGGCAGGCAGCATCTGTGGAGAACATGGATAGGTGGCTTTTTGGGTCAGGACCCTTCTTCAGTCCGAAACATGAATCCTGATCCGAAACATCACCTATCCATGTTCTCCAGAGATGCTGCCTGACCCATGTTAGAAATATTGCACTCTATATCTGAAATATAATCCAACAGAGTAATGTTTCGGATATATCAAACACTTGTCCCAGTTGTAGATGTTGAGAGAAAGAACAATCTGCACCAGAACAGAAACAAATCCCAAAAGATAAATGTTGTGTGTTTCAGAAAATTGAGCAAATATTCTTTTTGATGTGGAGCCATGCCGTTTTCCATTGGAGATTATAAACCGCACAAACTCTCTAAAATCAACATTCACTGAAGGTAGTTCTGAGTCCAGTTGCCCCTCATTCATATGGGGCGGCACGGTGGAGCAGCGGCATAGTCGCTGCCTCACAGCACCAGAGACCCGGGTTCGATCCTGACTACGGGTGTTAGACTTTTTTTTTTTTTTTTTTTTCAATTAGAAGCAATGCACATACATAATAATCATGGTATATAACATAATACATTTCATGTACAACTTCTTTTTTTTATTTTTAATTTTAGAAAAGAAAGAATGAAACAAGAGAAGCTTGAGGATAGTAGTGATGTGTAGAGCACAATAATTGACGGTTAATGATTGATATTTAGATAAATAGAGTGCGTCCTTAGAAGTGTAGCAAAAAAAAAAGCCCCGAAAATAAAAGGGCCTTAAGAAAAGAAAATAAGAAGAAAATGCAAAAAAGATAGAACTACCCAGAAAAGAAAGGGAATGTGCCTAATTCGTAACGTTACACACCCCTCACCTAGTTCTAAAACGGTTACTTTCCAGGGTTATGTTGCATCATATTACACCTGTAATAAATCAATGAAAGGCGACCATATCTGGTCTGTACGGAGTTTATACGTTCTCCCCTTGACCTGCGTGGGTTTTCCCCGGGATCAAGACTCAAGAGTCAAGAGAGTTTTATTGTCATGTGTCCCAGATAGAACAATGAAATTCTTACTTGCTGCAGCACAACAGAATATGTAAACATATGATATGACAAACGAGAGAGAGAGAAGCTCAGTGTGTATATACACATACGCTCAACATATCCATATATAAATATATATATATACATATAGGCTCCAGTACCTTATACATATGGGTATGTTGTGAGTATGTGTATATATGCACACTGAGCTTATATATATATATAATAATAATAATAATAATAATAATAATAATTTTATTTATAGAGCACTTTAAAAACAAACATAGCTGCAACAAAGTGCTGTACATCACTAATCATTGACAAAAAAAGTTAATACACACCAAAAATAACAATCAAAAGAAATAGTAGGAAAAGACATGTAAAATAAAGAAACATCAAAAACACCAAAAACAGAAGCAAAGCCTCAGGCATGGTCAAAAGCCAGGGAGTACAAATGTGTTTTAACATATATACAAACACACACACACATACTCAAAAAACAAGCAGTGCAATAATAATAATATTAGTCTATTGTAGTTCAGAGCCTCTATGAGGTTGTCGTGTTTAATAGCCTGATGGTTGCAGGGAAGAAGCTGCTCCTGAACCTGGACGTTACAGTTGTCAGGCTCCTGTACCTTCTTCCCGATGGCAGTGATGAGATGAGTGTGTGGCCAGGATGGTGTGGGTCTCTGATGATGTTGGCTGCCTTTTTTGAGGCAGCGACTGCGATAAATCCCTTCGATGGTGGGGAGGTCAGAGCCGGTGATGGACTGGGAAGTGGTCACAACTTTTTGCAGTCACACCCCAAAGATGTGCAGGTTTGTAGGTTAATTGGGTTTGGTGTGAATGTAAATTGTCGCTACTGTGTGTGTGGCATAGTGTTGATGTGCAGGGAACGCTGGTCATTAATGGCTGAGGGGAAGGTGACAACGAGGCGTGCAAACAGTAAAATTAATCAGGAGGACGATGAAACTAGTCGGAGAACTGGGGGGGGGGGGGGGGGGGGAGAGACGGAGGGAGGGGGAAAGCAAAGGTTCACTATGGCACACCTGACAATAACAATCCTGAACTAAAAATGCAACGGTTCATAAAGATGGCGTACGACCACTTGTCAAAGTCACTGCGGGATGGACAACAAATGTGACCCTCGTAACTCTGAATGAATCAGTATCAAATCACAATCAAAAACAAACACAATCACAATAATACTTTATTAGTCAAATATGTTTTGCAACATACGAGGAATTTCATTTGCCAAGTCAGTCACACAAATAAAAAGCAACGGAACACACAAAACACATTTTAACATAAACATCCACCACAGTCATAGAAACATTGAAACATAGAAAATAGGTGCAGTAGTAGAGGCCATTCGGCCCTTCGAGCCTGCACCGCCTTTCAATATGATCATGGCTGATCATCCAACTCAGTATCCTGTACCTGCCTTCTCTCCATACCCCCTGATCCCTTTAGCCACAAGGGCCACATCTAACTTCCTCTTAAATATAGCCAATGAACTGGCCTCAACTACCTTCTGTGGCAGAGAAGTCTTCTTCTTCTTGTGTATGGCATGCACAGCCTAGAGTTGTAGGTCAACTTGTTCTATTTGAATTGGAATTATTGTTGGACTTTCACATTGAATGGAGGTGCTGGCTCGAAGGGCCGAATGGCCAACTCCTGAATCTATTGTCTAATTTAGAAGAATGAGAGGGGATCTTATTGAAGCATATGAGATTGTTAAGGGTCTGGACACGCTAGAGGCAGGAAACATGTTCCCGATGTTGGGGGAGTCCAGAACCAGGGGGCCACAGTTTAAGAATAAGGAGAAAGCCATTTAGAACAGAGATGAGGAAACACTTTTTCACACAGAGAGTGGTGAGTCTGTGGAATTCTCTGCCTCAGAGGGCGGTGGAGGCTGGTTCTCTGGATGCTTTCAAGAGAGAGCTAGATAGGGCTCTTAAAGATAGTGGAGTCAGGGGATATGGGGAGAAGGCAAGAGTGGGGTACTGATTGGGGATGATCAGCCATGATCACATTGAATGGCGGTGCTGGCTCGAAGGGCCGTATGGCCTACTCCTGCACCTACTGTCTATTGTCTATTGATCTATTTGTTTGTGCACAGTTTTTTAAAAATAAATTGGATAGGCATATGGATGAGAAGGGAATGGAAGGTTACGGTATGAGTGCAGGCAGGTGGGACTAAGGGGAAAAAAAGTTGTTCGGCACGGACTTGTAGGGCCGAGATGGCCTGTTTCCGTGCTGTAATTGTTATATGGTTATATGGTTATATGGTTTCATCGGGTTGATTGCATTAGTCGAGACGGTGGACAACGTGAAGGTTGCAATCTCCCACCCCATCCACCTCAGTGACTCCTCCATGGTCCTCACTGTGATGGAAGTTGATCAAGCCCGCTGTTTCAAAATGGGAGCCAGTGGCCTTGGTTACTACACAAGGTGGGCAGTCGAATCAATATTAAATGCATGGAATGAAAAAATGCAAGCTGAGTCATGGGTTAATATAAAGCAATGTTATTTTCATTTAGATTGTACAATATTGTGCCCTAGCTAAGCAACGGTAATAAAATCGTGTGTTGGTTGTCTAAGCCTGCTGACTCAGTGGCAAGAGAAACGCGCTGACTCTGTGTTCAGAGATATGGCACTTACAAATCCCAGAATCCATTATTTCCCAAGGTGAACCTACAGGAACCCTGATTCAATTCATTCAAGGTCTTCGTGAAGATGTTTGAGAGGAGTAGAGTGGGAGGGAAGTAGTCAAGTCACCACGTCATCTTCTTTCGCATTCCATGGCACTAAATGTTTGGCAAACTACAGTTTGGTCAGTAGATTACCTACTTTCTGGCCAATTATGTGGAATAGACAATAGACAATAGATAATAGGTGCAGGAGTAGGCCATTCTGCCCTTCGAGCCAGCCGCCGCCATTCAATGTGATCATGGCTGGCTTTCTTCCCAACCAATTGAGCCTTAATTTAGTTCAACAAAGAAACTGACAAGTTACTAAAGAACTGATCATCCCCAATCAGTACCCCGTTCCTGCCTTCGCCCCATATCCCCTCACTCTGCTCTCTTTAAGAGCCCTATCCAGCTCTCTCTTGAAAGTATCCAGAGAATCAGCCTCCACTGCTCTCTGAGGCAGAGAATTCCACAGACTCACCACTCTCTGTGTAAAAAAGTGTCTCCTCGTCTCCGTTCTAAATGGCTTACCCCTTATTCTTAAACTGTGGCCCTTGGTTCTGGACTCCCCCAACATCGGGAACATGTTTCCTGCCTCTTGGGTGTCCAAATCCTTAATAATCTTATATGTTTCAATGAGATGCCGTCTCATCCTTCTAAACTCCAGAGTGTACAAGCCCAGCCTCTCCATTCTCTCAGCATATGTCAGTCCCGCCATCCCGGGAATTAACGTTGTAAACCTACGCTGCACTCCCTCAATAGCAAGAATGTCCTTCCTCAAATTAGGGGACCAAAACCGCACACAATACTCCAGGTGTGGTCTCACTAGGGCCCGGAACAACTGTAGAAGGACCTCCTTGCTCCTAATCAAGGAACTGCAGATGCTGGTTTACCAAGGTAAGACACAAAGTGCTGGAGTAACTCAGCAGGTCAGGCAGCTCCTCTGGAGATCCGTGGCCAGTCATCGATGTAAACCAGCAGCTGCAGTTCCTTACTGCACATTTTGTCTGCTCCACTGCAAATATCTCCTTAAGGTTTGCCTACATTGAAGTTCTCTTCTCTCCGATGGGAGTTTAGCTTAGAGATACAGCGGGGGAAAAAGGCCCTTCGATCCACCTTGTCCACGCTGTCCTGCGATCCCCGCATATTAACACTATCCTATACACACTAGGGATAATTTTACATTCATACCAAGCCAATTAACCTACAAACCTGTACGTCTTTGGATTGTGAGTGGAATCCGAAGATCTCGGAGAAAACCCACGTAGGTCACGGGGAGAACGTACAAACTCCATACAGACATACCCGTAGACAGGTTCGTACCCAGGTCTCTTGCGCTGTATATCCCCTGTCCCACTTAGGCAATTTTTTAGGTGACTACAGGCGACTAGGCTGTTGCCACATTGTCGCAGGGGTGTCGCATGTACGGTCGTGAGTCGTTTCCTCATTCGCCCAAAGAATCGTAGCGTTTTACAGCTCGCCGCTGGAGTTTGAAATGTTCAAAACCTTTCGGCAACAATCGGCAACAGTGAACTTGACGCCAATGAGGAAGTCCAGAGGCGGCACGCACACCCCCATCCACATTAACGGGACGGAGGTGGAACGTGTTTGTAGCTTCAGGTTCATGGGAGTCAACATCTCCGATGACCTCTCTTGGACCCACAATACCTCTACTCTGATCAAGAAGGCTCATCAGCGTCTCTTCTTCCTGAGGAGACTGAAGAAGGTCCATCCGTCTCCTCAGATCCTGGTGAACTTCTACCGCTGCACCATCGAGAGCATCCTTACCAACTGCATCACAGTATGGTATGGCAACTGCTCTGTCTCCGACCGGAAGGCACTGCAGAGGGTGGTGAAAATTGCCCAACGCATCACCGGTTCCACGCTCCCCTCCATTGAGTCTGTCCAAAGCAAGCGCTGTCTGCGGAGGGCGCTCAGCATCGCCAAGGACTGCTCTCACCCCAACCATGGACTGTTTACCCTCCTACCATCCGGGAGGCGCTACAGGTCTCTCCGTTGCCGAACCAGCAGGTCGAGGAACAGCTTCTTTCCAGCGGCTGTCACTCTACTCAACAACGTACCTCGGTGACTGCCAATCACCCCCCCCCCCACCTGGGCACTTATTATTTTTTTATTCAAATCGTTTGCTATGTCGCTCTTCAAGGGAGATGCTAAATGCATTTCGTTGTCTCTGTACTGTAGACTGACAATGACAATTAAAATTGAATCTGAATCTGAATCTGAATCGGATGAGCGTAGCGTGACTTCTCCTGGCGTAGGCGCTGTCGTGGGTTGTCGCCAGGTGCTGACTTTGGTTAATTCCATCGGCGACTACCTACGTCAACCGGCGACAGAATTGTCGTAGCTTGTGGACATAGGTTGTTGTAGGTGGACGTCCTAATGGGTCGCCGGTTGTCGGTAGCTTGCCGTAGCTTGACGTCGACTGGGTGGTAGGTTGTTGTAGACATTGTCGTTGGGGGGGGGGGAGTCCAGTCGCCGTTTTTTCGGGCAACCTGCTGAGACTATGACTGTCGCCGCCAGTCACCGAAAAAAACGCCTAAGTGGAACAGACCCATAAGGAAGCAACTCTACCGCTGTGCTGTGCCACCGTGCCGCTCCTGCAACACCTTGTCTTACTGATCCCCCTCTGTGATAAGTCTGAGGAAGGGTCCGGACCTAAAACGTCACCTACTCCTTTTCTCCAGAGATGTCGCCTGATCTGCCAAGTTCCTCCAGCATTTTGTGTCTATCCCCGGAGAATATGGATGGGTGTCGTTTTGCATCGAGACCCAGCTTCCTGCTAATGGAAGGAGTCAAGGGCCTGTCCCACTTGGCGCGTCACTTGCGTCATCACTTGGGCGTCATTTGCGTCATCACGTACGTCCCAAAATCCTGGGACGCCGCACGCAACCGCGCGTCACTGCCTATGTCACCACGCCCCATGCGCGCATCACGTCACGTGCGATTTACGTGACGCGTAAATGATGTCACGTAAATTACGCGCAAATGACAGCCAAGTGGGACAGGCCCTTTTGTAAGGAATAATATCAAAACTAGTGGACTTCTGAGGTGCTGGATTCTGAAAGGCCTGGGGATTTGGAATAGGAATAGAAAGGAGGTGAGGAGGAACTTCTTTAGTCAGAGGGTAGTTCATCTGTGGAACATTGCCACAGGGGGCTGTGGAGGCCAAGTCAGTGGATATTTTTAATGCAGAGATAGACAAATTAGAACGGGTGTCAAGGGTTATGGGGAGAAGGCAGGAAAATGGGATTAGGAGGCAGAGATCAGCCATGATTGAATAGCGGAGTAGACTCGATGGGCCGAATGGCCTAATTCTACTCCAATGTGAACTTGTGAAAGGAGTTTGGAGACGGGTCATGGCCCAATACATTGCCTGTCCATTTCCTCCACAGATACTGCCCAACCCGTTGAGTTCCTCCAGCACTTTATGTAAAGACATTTAATGCCAATGCTCTCATTAAACATAGAAAATCGGTGCAGGAGTTGGTCATTCTGCCCTTCGAGCCAGCACCGCCATTAAATACGATCAGGGCTAATTATCCAAAATCAGTGCCCTGTTCCTGCTTTCTCCACTTGATCTCTCGATTCCGTTTGCCCTCAGAGCTATATCTAACTCTCCAGTTGAAAACATCCAGTGAATTGGCCTCCACTGGCAGAGAATTCCACATTATTGAACATAGTTCACCTCCCTAATCTTGAAAATCTGCATTTGCATTGCCTCGCCCAGATTTTACCATTCCCAGATTCCAATACTTTTAGCGGGAAGGGACGTTCCAGATTTTCTCAACCCTTTCAGCACGTCACGGTGGCGCAGCGGTAGAGTCGCTGCCTCACAGCGCCAGAGACCCGGGTTCGACCCCGACTGCGGCTGCTGTCTGTGCGGAGTTTGTCCGTTCTTCCCGTGACCGCGTGGGTTTTTTCCCGGGTGCTCCGGTTTCCTCCCACACTCCAAAGGCGTGCAGGTTTTGTGGGCTAATTGTCGCTGGTGCACAGGGCTCCCTGGTCGGCATGGACGCGGTGGGCTGAAGCAAAGATCCTATAGTGGAGCAAGATAGACCACTCCTGCTAAATGCAATGGGCTGACGTGTAGTACGCAACGGAACGGAACGTGGGCCTTTTTTTCATCCATTTCAGTAACCCGGCCCGGCCCGGCCCGACTCGCAGTGTAATCAACGTTGCGGGGGAACAGTTTGTGTTAATAAATTAAAATTCTGAAAATGAGAAGATATTTACTTTTATTTTTACGAGAATGTTTCCGTAACTGGCTTCCATCTCCGCACTAGTATCTTTGCTCCGCTACGGAATCTTTGGTGCGGAGACGGAAGCCGGTTACGGAAATGGGGCCGAACATTACCCATGAATCTGCCCATGACCGTACTACGTCTTTTTCATCGAGTGATCTATCATGCTCGCTATAGGATCTTTGCCTCCCCACTGTATCTCTAAACTAAACTAATCTTGACGCGAGTCTGAAGATCCCTCTCTATCATCTCAGGGCACTGTTCGATCGTCCATCTTGTGAGCAGATCGGGTTTATAGAAGCTTCCTCGTAATCACTAACCCTCGCGGCTCCTTTATCTTCCTGGCAACTTGGGACGGTGCTCCAGATGCCATCTGTTTGTGCTCGTCCAAAGCTCTGTCAAGCTGATGCTCGTATGACTGATGCCCTGTTTATGGGCCTTCAAAAGGCTTTTGACAAAGCACCTCCTAATGGAATTGTTAGCTAAATTAAAATCTACCAGGTTGCAGGGTCAGAGGCCGCGTGGCAGAGTGGGCCGATGCTTTAGCAAGAATCAGAATCACATTTTATTCGCCAAGTATGTTTTGCAACATATGAGGAATTTCACTGGCCAGGTCAGTCATACAATTAAAAGCAACAGGTCACTCACTCAAAACACATTTTAACATGAACATCCACCACAGTGACTCCAACATATTCCTCACTGTGATGGAAGGTGAAATAAAGTTCAAATTCCTCCCTTGTGTTCTTCCTTGGTCGGGGGGGCTTGAGACCCCATTGACGGGACGGTCTTGACTCCCGTAGCCGGCGGCGTTCTGGCCCTCCGCGTCGAGGCGATCCACCCCCGCATCGGGTGGGATGTCAGCTCCCCCGCGCCGGGCGACCGAACCTTGAACGGGGCTGGGCGAACCTTCCACGTGTTGGAGGTCCCGACTAACCTCTCCCGAGACTGCGCGCTTGATGGTAAGTGCGCAGGCCGCGGTGGGATTGATCCCAGGCAAGGGATCAGCTCTGATGTTAAGTCCGCGCCCCGCGGTGGGGCTCACGACAGTCCGAGACGGCTCCCAGCTCCATCGATGGTAGGCTGCAGAGCCCGAAAATTGATCACATCTCCGGGAAGGTAAGAACTTGAAAAAAAGGCCTCGACCCGAAACGCCACTCATTCCTTCTCTCCAGAGATGCTGCCTGTCATATGTTCATAGACTCTTCTTCTTCTTGCGAATTAAATATAAACCAAAGGAATAGTTAGATCTCAATCCGGGTGTTGAGCAGCCAAGTTGTTGTCTCTGTTGGCGTCAATGTCTGCCAGGCCCTGACACAGCACCATTTGGTGGGTGGTAGAGCGGGCACCCAGAGATGACATGGTTGGCTGTCTTAGACTGTATCAGTCTGAGAGTGATACAGTGAGGAGAGAGACGGGCCCTTCGGCCCAACTTGCCCACACCGGCCAATATGTCCCACCTGCCTGCGCTTGGTCCATACCCCTCCAAACTCGTCCTATCCATGTACCTGTCTAACAGTTTCTTCTTAAACGTTGGGATAGTCCCAGCCTCAACTACCTCCATTGGCAGCTCGTTCCGTACACCCACCACCCTTTGTGTGAAATACACCCTTTCTGCCTCCCGCCAAGTTACTCTAAAGGGCCTGTCCCACTTAGGCGATTTTTAGACGACTGCCGGCTACTTCCTTAGTCAGAGCAGGGCCGAAAAACTAGCGACATTAGGCGATTTTTTAGGTGACTGCCAGTGAATACGGCAATGGAATTCACCGAAGTCAGCAATGGCGACAACCTACGTTAACCTGGTGAAAACCCACGATAGCACCTACGTCAGGCTACGCTCATTGGGGTCAAGCCCACGGTCACCACTGTTACCGAACATTTTTTCAACGTTGAAAATCCAGCGGCGACCAGAAAGACGCTACGACTCTTTGGGCGACTGAGGAGATGACTCACGACCATACAGGCGACACGTAGGCGGCGCGACTCTCGTCAGCAGCGGCCTCTGCAGCCCATCTGCGTTTTTATTATTTTTTGTCTATGTTTTTATGTAGTTTTTGTTATTTTTTGTTGGGGTATGTGTGTGGGGGGGGGGGGGGGGGGTGGGGTGGGAGGGAGGGGGTAACTTTTAATCTCACCCTGCACGGGAGACCCGACCTTTTCTTTGTCGGGTCTCCGTTGTCGTTGGGGCTGCAACGAGGAGCGGCCTCCAACAGGAAGAGACCGGGAGCTCTGGTGCCGACTCACCGTCACCGTCGCGGGGCTGGCCGAGTCCGGAGCGGGTGGAGCGGTGGAGGAGCGCTGCTGCTGCTGCGGCCCGACCTCCGGAGATTCGGAGGCTGCAACTGCGGGTCTGGTGGACGGCGGCACCGGGAGCCCACAGGTCCCTGGAGGGAGACCGCTTTTCAGGGCTCCCGCAACAGCGACTTCTCCCGCCCGAGTTGCGGGGTCGAAGAGCTCCTGGAGTGGGGCCTTACAGCACCGCCCCGCGCGGCTTGGAATGGCCGCGGGACTCTGCGAGCACACGCCGGGGGCTCCAACATCAAGAACCCGGTGTGCGACCTTGCACCACCCGGCGTGGCTTTAATGGCCTCGGGACAATCGCCATCGCCAGCCAGGGGCTTTGACTTTGACTCTGACATCGGGTGGGGGGGGGAAGAGTGCAGTGGAGAGATAAGTTTTTTTGGCCTTCCATCACAGCAATGTGATGGATGTTTATGTAAATTATGTTGTGTCTGGGGTCTATGTGTTTGTAATGTATGGCTGCAGAAACGGCATTTCGTTTGGACCTCAAGGGGTCCAAATGACAATTAAATTGAATCTTATCTTATCTTATCTTAACACCATGTGGCAACATCCTAGTCGCCTGTAGTCGCCTAAAAAATCGCCTAAGTGAGTCAAGCCCATAACGTTTTGTGGATAACTTCGATTCTTGGCAAATGGTGGATTTCACAAAGGATGTTGATTAGTAGGACTGCATGTTACCATCCCTAAGGTTCTTCACCACAACTGACACCCGGTATTCTTGGGGGTGACCACTCGGTGGTTTTGCTACCAGTCAGACACATCTTCAGTTGTGTACCTCAACATCACTGGGTGTTTCGGGCCTTTTATCACAAGACACCCACCCTCGGTCGAGGCAGGCCCACCGCAGGGTGATCAGCCCTGGGTGTGTGTCTTATGGTTAGCCTCTAATTGGTCACGTGGCAGCCCAGGCAGCATCTTTTCTCTTCAGCCACAGCCAGTAACTGCTCCATTCGGCTTTTTTCCTTCCATCTTCCTCTCTAGCGCTGACTGTGGCTGGTTGGGCTCTGGACTCGTGTCTGTTGGTGGGACAGTACTTGGTTGAGCTTGGCCTGGGGTGCTGATACCCTGTGGACTGTGGTAGT
This sequence comes from Leucoraja erinaceus, assembly GCF_028641065.1. NCBI lineage: Eukaryota > Metazoa > Chordata > Chondrichthyes > Rajiformes > Rajidae > Leucoraja > Leucoraja erinaceus. The sequence goes on along the minus strand of NC_073384.1, from coordinate 3,944,039 downwards.
TAACCTGCCACTGGGCTTCACTCCACTGATTTGGCCTACCTCTTCGAAGGTGAAAATAAGCTCTGACCACCAACACTCTCCAATTTTCCAGGTATACATGGCCTGAGCGTCTAGTATGTAGAGTTCGATTTCAAAATGAATAGATGGCGCAAAATCCGAGGCAGTGTGGAGAAAAGAGAGATACCTGCTGGGAATGAGGTTTAGTGCCGAGATTTGTTATGATAGATATTTGGGAGCAGAAACGTCGAGCCAGCTGTTCAGTTTTAAAATGGCAACAGCAACAACGAGATCTAGATAATATGAATACAAATATCTGTTTGATACATCTGGACATATTGAGAATGGTGCTTAAAATTCATGTGGAAACCTGAGCTATTAAAAAATTCACAAAAGGGACATATATTAATACTGATTATAAATACTGATTAGGCTCAATTCTTATTGATCACAAGGTTCCTCTCATTTGTTTTTCATTAATAGTTTAAGGGGGGACTTGATAGAGGTCTTTAAAATGATGAGAGGGATAGACAGAGTTGACGTGGATAAGCTTTTCCCACTGAGAGTAGGGAAGATTCAAACAAGAGGACATGACCTGAGAATTAAGGGACAGAAGTTTAGGGGTAACATGAGGGGGAACTTCTTTACTCAGAGAGTGGTGGCTGTGTGGAATGAGCTTCCAGTGGAAGTGGTGGAGGCAGGTTCGATTTTATCATTTAAAAATAAATTGAATAGGTATATGGATGGGAAAGGAATGGAGGGTTATGGTCTGAGCGCAGGCAGGTGGGACTAGGGGAGAATAAGTGTTCGGCACGGACTAGAAAGGCCAAGATGGCCTGTTTCTGTGTTGTAATTGGTATATGGTTATATGGTTAATAGGACAGGGAGAAAGCTCATAAAGAAATATGCTTTCTCCTCGACAGTGATAATATTATCAATTTGTCAATTACCTTCCATATCATTCTTACATATAAAGTGTAAAATATACATTTACCGAATATACTTACCGAATGAGTATAGGAGCAAAGAGGTCCTTCTGCAGTTGTATAGGGCCACCACACCTGGAGTATTGTGTGCAGTTTTGGTCCCCTAATTTGAGGAAGGACAATCTTGCTATTGAGGGAGTGCAGCGTAGGTTCACCAGGTTAATTCCCGGGATGGCGGGACTGTCATATGCTGAGAGAATGGAGCGGCTGGGCTTATATACTCTGGAATTTAGAAGGCTGAGAGGGGATCTTATTGCAATGTATAAGATTATAAAGGGTTTGGACACTGCTTTACCCTCATCAATTTCCCGAGTAACCTCTTCAAAAAATTCAAGAAGATTAGTCAAACATGACCTTCCAGGCACAAATCCATGTTGACTGTTCCTAATCATTAATGTGAGATCAGATGCTTATCCAGATGCTTATATCCATCAGAGTAATCCAGATGCTTATATATATTATCTCTAAGTATCCTTTCCATTATTTTGCCCACCACTGACGTCAAACTAACAGGTCTATAATTGCTAGGTTTACTCTTAGACCCTTTTTTAAACAATGGAACAACATGCGCAGTACGCCAACCCTCCAGCACTAGGAAATATAAGATTATTAAGGGTTCGGGCACGCTTGAGGCAGGAAACATGTTCCCAATGTTGGGGGAGTCCAGAACCAGGGGCCACAGTTTAAGAATAAGCGGTAAGCCATTTAGAACGGAGATGAGGAAACATTTTTTCACACAGAGAGTTGTGAGTCTGTGGAATTCTCTGCCTCAGAGGGTGGTGGAGTCCGGTTCTCTGGACACTTTCAAGAGAGAGCTAGATAGGGCTCTTAAAGATAGTGGAGTTAGGGGATATGACAGAAATATTTCAAATGTCATTAGAAACGGGAATAGTACCGGAGGATTGGCGTACTGCGCATGTTGTTCCATTGTTTAAAAAGGGGTCTAAGAGTAAACCTAGCAATTATAGACCTGTTAGTTTGACTTCAGTGGTGGGCAAATTAATGGAAAGGATACTTAGAGATTATATATATAAGCATCTGGATAAACAGGGTCTGATTACGAACAGTCAACATGGATTTGTGCCTGGAAGGTCATGTTTGACTAATCTTCTTGAATTTTTTGAAGAGGTTTCTCGGGAAATTGATGAGGGTAAAGCAGTGGATGTTGTATACATGGACTTCAGTAAGGCCTTTGACAAGGTTCCTCATGGAAGGTTGGTTAAGAAGGTTCAATGGTTGGGGATTAATGGAGGAGTAGCAAGATGGATTCAACAGTGGCTGAATGGGAGATGCCAGAGAGTAATGGTGGATGGTTGTTTGTCAGGTTGGAGGCCAGTGACTAGTGGGGTGCCACAGGGATCTGTGTTGGGTCCACTGTTGTTTGTCATGTACATCAATGATCTGGATGATGGTGTGGTAAATTGGATCAGTAAGTATGCAGATGATACTAAGATAGGTGGGGTTGTGGATAATGAAGTAGATTTTCAAAGTCTACAGAGAGATTTATGCCAGTTGGAAGAGTGGGCTGAAAGATGGCAGATGGAGTTTAATGCTGATAAGTGTGAGGTGCTACATCTTGACAGGACAAATCAAAATAGGACGTACATGGTAAATGGTAGGGAATTGAAGAATGCAGGTGAACAGAGGGATCTGGGAATAACTGTGCACAGTTCCCTGAAAGTGGAATCTCATGTAGATAGGGTGGTAAAGAAAGCTTTTGGTGTGCTAGCCTTTATAAATCAGAGCATTGAGTATAGAAGTTGGGATGTAATGTTGAAATTGTACAAGGCATTGGTGAGGCCAATTCTGGAGTATGGTGTACAATTTTGATCGCCTTATTATAGGAAGGATGTCAACAAAATAGAGAGAGTACAGAGGAGATTTACTAGAATGTTGCCTGGGGTTTCAGCAACTAAGTTACAGAGATAGGTTAAATAAGGCAGGTCTTTATTCTCTGGAGCGCAGAAGGTTAAGGGGGGACCTGATAGAGGTCTTTAAAATGATGAGAGGGATAGACGGAGTTGATGTGGACTAGCTTTTCCCTTTGAGAATAGGGAAGATTCAAACAAGGGGACATGACTTCAGAATTAAGGGACAGAGGTTTACATGAGGGGGAACTTCTTTACTCAGAGAGTGGTGGCTGTGTGGAATGAGCTTCCAGTGAAGGTGGTGGAGGCAGGTTCGTTTTTATCATTTAAAAATAAATTGGATAGTTATATGGACGGGAAAGGAATGGAGGGTTATGGTCTGAGTGCAGGTATATGGGACTAGGGGAGAATACGTGTTCGGCACGGATTAGAAGAGTCGAGATGGCCTGTTTCCGTGCTGTAATTGTTATATGCTTATATGGTTTATATGGATATGAGGAGAAGGCAGGAACGGGGTACTGATTGTGGATGATCAGCCATGATCATATTGAATGTCGGTGCTGGCTTGAAGGGCCGAATGGCCTACTCCTGCACCTATTGTCTTTCGCCTATTATCCTTTTCTTTTTTTTTATGTAGCCAACCCAGTACAGTAATAACTTTCTACATGTGTTAAATAATTCCATGAAGTTAATATTTTACAAGGGCCCATTTAAATCACACATCTAAAATCGACAATTAAATATTTAGCTGAGCTGAAATATAATCATTTTTGAATTCCCTCAACCATAACACCTCAAATACACATTATATATCTTGACATTTTATATCCTGAGAATATCGCATTACATATCCTGAGAAATTGTAAAGGTAAAAATACCTTAATTAGAGTTATTTACAGGCCCCCAAACAGTAGCCAGGATATAGGTTACAAATTACATCAGGAGCTACAAGGTAGACACACAATGCTGGAGTAACTCAGCGGGCCAGGCAGCATCTCTGGAGAGAAGGAATGGGGATTGCAACATCAAGGAGCTCGCAGTCTCGGGTTGAGGTGAGGAAGCTCCAAAAGTCGCACGACGTTGGACAAGCCCCGACTAGGGGAAGATTGCCCGGCGCGGGGGAGCTGAGATTATGCGCCAATGTAGGAGCTTGATCGCCTCGATGAGGAGGCCCGCCACCGGCTACGGGAGTAAGATCGTCCCGTCCAGGCGCGGAAATCGCTATCAAATTATGGGGGGGGACACAATTTCTTGGAGGCCGCGCACGAGCGCACATGTGGGCGCACGCGAGGCTTCGGCCGTGGTGCCCTGTGGACGGTAACATCGGGAGCTGACCTGGTTGGTGACCGACTCTGAACTCCAGCATCAGCAGCTTCGTCCGCCCCCAATCGCGGGGCTTGAATCGGCCCGTTCGCGGGGTCTTTCTTCGCCCGGCGGGGACTGCAACATCGGGAGCCTCGATCGCCTCCATGCAGCTTAGATTTTAAGCCACGCCGGGCACTAAAAGGCCTCGCGAACGGGCCAATTCAGCCCTTAGAAAGTGTCTGATAAAGTCTGGATTACAAAACATGGGGGGGAATTGTGTCCCCCCCAGGATTTCCACCCCTGCTCACCCGTCAACGGAGGTTTAGAGGCCCCCGACCACTGGAGGAGAAAGAAGGGAAGAGATTGAACTTTTTTTCACATTCCATCACAGTGAGGAATGTAGAGGAGTCACTGTGGTGGATGTTTATGTTAAAATGTATTTTTGTGTGTTCTGTTGGTTTTTACTGGTATGACTGTATGGCAAATCAAATTCTTATTTTGTCTGTTGCAAAATATACTTGGCTAATTAAGTATGATTATGATTGTGATTATATTGAATGGCGGTGCTGGCTCGAAGGGCCGAATGGCCTACTCCCGCACCTTTTGTCTATGTTTCTATGTTTCAAAAAACTGCATCTCAACTCATTAAAGCATTAATGAAATGGTCAATAAACAAGAGCGACTTGTAATTTATCATTGAAATGCATCGCCACAAATAAAAGAGGGAGAATTAAAATGTAATGGGAATGAAAATAGCCGTCTGATTATTTTCTATCATTAGTTAATGAATGTAATGTAACGAAATTTTAAAATATTTCAGCTACATTAATAGAAGTCAGGTGACGAATTAAAATCTAAACATTTCTGGCAGAATGCCGAACTGCAAAATGGCTAAGTTGCAGAATGGCAAATAGAGTGTTTTAATTGTTGATGTCATGTTTTTTTTATCTTTTGTGGCTTGGGGAGACTTAAGGGGCTGTCCCACTGTACGAGCTAATTCAAGAGCTCCCCCGAGTTAAAAAAAAAAATCAAACTCGTGGTAAGCACGTAGAATGTACGTAGCGGGTACGTCGGAGCTCGGGGACGTCTCTTAGCGCTAACGGCAGGTACTCGGGAAACGTCGTCCGTCCATTCTCTCCACGAATGCTGCCTGGCCCGCTGAGATCTTCCAGCACTTTGTCTGTAGTTGCACCCAGACACCGGAGCGTCCGGAGAAAAACCCACTACAAACTCCGTACAGACAGACACCCGTAGTCGGGATGGAACCCGCATCTGAATCTGGAGGTGTGCATTTTCACACCTCTGTACCTCGTGCCCGATGGAAGACAGGCGGGGAGAAGAGGGAGTGACCGGGGTGAAGATTCTGCCGCAGAACCTGGCGTCTCTGTGGATTTTCCCTTCAGTTTTTCTGCCAGCTCTCTTTCATGTTTTGGATTTCTTTCGTTGATGACATGATGACAAGAGGACATGACTTCAGAATTAAGGGACAGAAGTTTAGGGGTAATATAAGGGGGAACTTCTTTACGCAGAGAGTGGTGGCGGTGTGGAATGAGCTCCCAGTGGAAGTGGTGGAGGCAGGTTCATTGGTATAATTTAAAAATAAATTGGATAGGCATATGGATGAGAAGGGAATGGAGGGTTATGGTACGAGTGCAGGCAGGTGGGACTAAGGGGAAAAAAAAATTGTTCGGCATGGACTTGTAGGGCCGAGATGGCCTGTTTCCGTGCTGTAATTGTTATATGGTTATATGGTTATATGGTATGAGGTATTTCTTTTTGAAAAGGTTTACTTCTTCTTGTGTGGTGGCCACACTGACCATAATTGCTGCTTTTCTCAAGTAAAGAAGGGTTGGATTAAGACGGTACACTTTACTGAGAAAATGACATTTTTTCTTCAAAGTAATTGTGGAAGCAAGCTTTGTGGTTGGACACTAATTACCCCGATGCAATTTATCTTCCTGAGTGCTGTCATGTGTAAACAACAGTGTCTTATTTCTGATTTTATTTTTGCCCCCCTTACAATGGCTACCATGCCAACAAACACTCCGTTTGTTAATATTATACTGGTGGGAAAATGGGCAGAAATGCATTTGAAATACTTGGGGATCGATTTACTGGTTGCCTTCATAAGACCATGCACTTTTTTTTAGAAGATCGACACAAAAAGCTGGAGTAACTCAGCAGGTCAGGCAGCGAGAAGAAGGTGGACAGAAATGCTGGAGAAACTCAGCGGGTGCAGCAGCATCTATGGAGCGAAGGAAATAGGCAACGTTTCGGGACGAAATGTTGCCTATTTCCTTCGCTCCATAGATGCTGCTGCACCCGCTGAGTTTCTCCAGCACTTTTGTCTCCCTTCGATTTTCCAGCATCTGCAGCGGGAGGAAGAAAGGAGGAGGTGGAGCCAGTGGGTTGAGGCAGAGCTGGGAAGGGGAGGAGAAAGCAAGGACTACCTGAAATTAGAGAAGTCAACGTTCATACCGCTGGGGTGCAAACTACCCAAGCTGAATATGAGGTGCTGCTCCTCCAATTTGTGGTGGGACTCACTCTGGCCATGGAGGAGGCCCAGGACAGAAAGGTCGGATTCGGAATGGGAGGGGGAGTTGAAGTGCTGAGCCACCGGGAGATCAGGTCGGTTATTGCGAACCGAGCGGAGGAATGGGTGACTTTTGGGTCGAGACCCTTCTTCAGGCTGAGAGTCAGGGAAGAGAATGGAGCAGCTGGGCTTGTACACTCTGGAATTTAGAAGGATGAGAGGCAATCTTATTGAAACATGTAAGATTGTTAAGGGTTTGGACACGTTAGAGGCAGGAAACATGTTCCCGATGTTGGGGGAGTCCAGAACCAGGGGCCACACAGTTTAAGAATAAGGAGTAAGCCATTTAGAACGGAGACGAGGAAACACTTTTTCTCACAGAGAGTGGTGAGTGTGTGGAATTCCTTGCCTCAGAGGGTGGTGGGGGCCGGTTCTCTGGATACTTTCAAGAGAGAGCTAGATAGGGCTCTTAAAAATAGCGGAGTCAGGGGATATGGGGAGAAGGCAGGAACGGGGTACTGATTGGGGATGATCAGCCATGGTCACACTGAGCGGCGGTGCTGGCTCGAAGGGCCGAATGGCCTACTCCTGCACCTATTGACTATTGTCTATTGAGAGGGAAACGAGAGATATAGACGGTGATGTAGAGAGATATGGAACAAACGAATGAAAGAAATGCAAAAAAAGTAACGATGATGAAGGAAACAGGCCGTTGTTAGCGGTGGGCTAGATGAAAACGAGTTACAGACAATGAGACTCAACATGGCGACTTTGAAGGGAGACAAAAGTGCTGGAGAAACTCAGCGGGTGCAGCAGCATCTATGGAGCGAAGGAAATAGGCAACGTTTCGGGACGAAACGTTGCCTATTTCCTTCGCTCCATAGATGCTGCTGCACCCGCTGAGTTTCTCCAGTACTTTTGTCTCCCTTCGATTTTCCAGCATCTGCAGTTCCTTCTTAAACACTTTGAAGCTGGTTCAACGACTTGGGTGGGGGAGGGATGGAGAGCGAGAGGGGGGTGTAAGGGTGAACCTCACTGGGGTGGAAGCTGCCCATGTGAAATATCAGGTGTTGTTCCTACAATTTGCGTTTGGCTTCATTCTGATACGCTTTTATACTCAAGTTTACAAAAATCTCTGTGCATCATACTACCAGTACCTCCTTCCTCTCACTGTCAGACCCTAATTCACCCAACATTGGCTCCGACGTACATATTGTGCAGCAGAGGTGGATTATTGTCACGTGTACTGAGGCACAGTGTAAAACTTTGCTTTGCCTGCTATCCAACCAGATCAGATAAAACCACATGAATGCAATCTAGTCAAATTCAGGTACACTAGGCAATAGACAATAGACAATAGGTGCAGGAGTAGGCCATTCGGCCCTCCGAGCCAGCACCGCCATTCAATGTGATCATGGCTGATCATCCACAATCAGTATCCCGTTCCTGCCTTCTCCCCATATCCCCTGACTCCGCTATTTTTAAGAGCCCTATCTAGCTCTCTCTTGAAAGCATCCAGAGAACCTGCCTCCACCGCCCTCTGAGGCAGAGAAGGCACGGTGGCGCAGCGGTAGAGTTGTTGCCTCACTACGCCAGAGACCCGGGTTCGATCCTGATCTTGCGTGCTGCCTGTGCGGAGTTTGTCCGTTCTGCCTGTGATTGCGTGGGTTTTCGCCGGGTGCTCCAGTTTCCCTCCCACATCTCAAAGGCGTGCAGGATTGATAGATTCTTGATTAGTAAACGTGTCAAGGGTTATGGGGAGAAGGCAGCAGATTAGGGTCAGGAGGGAGAGATAGATCAGCCATGATTGAATGGCGGAGTAGACTTGATGGGCCGAATGGCCTAATTCTGCTTCGATCACTGATGAACTTTGTAGGGTGACTGGCTGCTGTAAATTGTCCCGAGTGTGTCGGATAGAACTAGTGTAGTCTCCGTGGATTGTCACCTTGTCGTGGTGGAGAAGCTCGTGTGGACCTGAGATCCTGAGAGCGATGCCGTCTGGAGCTACGCTCCTGGTAGGGCCACCCATGGCGGTAAGATCGAGAGGGAGGTCTCTGACAAAGAGCGATCCAACCAAGACCTCAACGGTGAAACAGGCGGAGGACGACGGCTGACCTTAGTGGAGCTAACGTCACAACGGCTGGGAAGGCGGATGAAGGCTGCGGCAGAAAAGGGTCTCCGGTCGTCTTGGACTCCATGCCACTGGATCCTGACCCAGATCTGTCAAGGACCGTGGGGTGGCTGTCTGTGCACCAGTCTCCCCACGTTAAACAAAGTCACGCACAGGCGTCCTCCAACCCTGGAGACACCCGTGGTCAGCCATGACTGAAGAGGGCGCTAAGAAGAACAAGTGTATGAATGGTCCTTGGTTGGCATGGACTCGGTTGGCCGAAGGGCCTGTTTCCACCCTGTATCTCTAAACTAAACTCAGTGCGAGTTAAGGGCCTGTCCCACTTGGCGATCAGTTCGGCGACTGCCGGCATCATTGACTGTCGTATCAGGCCCCCGAAAAATTCGCGGCGTGATGACGTATAAACGCGCGGTGTTTTTTTCAAGTGTCGCAACGTTTTCGTTTTGTCGCCCCAGGATTTTGAAACATACAAAATATCTTCAGCGACCCTGATATTGCCATAGAGGGAGTGCAGAGACGGTTCACCAGACTGATTCCTGGGATGTCAGGACTGTCTTATGAAGAAAGACTGGATAGACTTGGTTTATACTCTCTAGAATTTAGAAGATTGAGAGGGGATCTTATAGAAACTTACAAAATTCTTAAGGGGTTGGACAGGCTAGATGCAGGAAGATTGTTCCCGATGTTAGGGAAGTCCAGGACAAGGGGTCACAGCTTAAGGATAAGGGGGAAATCCTTTAAAACCGAGTGAGAATAACTTTTTTTCACACAGAGAGTGGTGAATCTCTGGAACTCTCTGCCACAGAGGGTAGTTGAGGCCACAGTTCATTGGCTATATTTAAGAGGGAGTTAGATGTGGCCCTTGTGGCCAAGGGGATCAGAGGGTATGGAGAGAAGGCAGGTACGGGATACTGAGTTGGATGATCAGCCATGATCATATTGAATGGCGGTGCAGGCTCGAAGGGCCGAATGGCCTCTACTCCTGCACCTAATTTCTATGTTTCTATGTTTCTCTGATATGAAGCCGGCAGTCGCCAAAAAAAGTCGCCAAGTGGGACAGGCCCCACAGGCACGGAGACAGCAGAATATAGTTCTCAGCATTGTAGCGCACCAGTTCCAGAGATAGGAGCGGGAAAATGCCAAAGGGCTCTAACTTTATCTCCCCCACCATCGAAAATGATAAATTTAAAATGCTGCAGTACGAACACGGAGCTAATGCGAAAGAAAGGAAATGCCTTTTGCGGATTTAATGCTGTCATCTCTGACCTTGTGTGTGCGGAGTTTCATTTCTCTCTTGCCTTCTCTCCGGCAGCTTCTCTGGGCTGCGTGACCTGGGGCGCTGTTTGTCACTGGCTTGGAATGCGTCCCGGGATGATTAATGCACGGAACAGCAAAATCAATATTGCGTTTGTTAAAAATTGTAAGCTAAATAGATTAAATGTACTCACCGCTATATACTCCTGCGTTTTGCCACCACTTGCCTTCTGGCCCATGATTAAGGTGCTCCAAATATAAAAGATGAAATGCTTTGTTGCCCCCGGCTCACACTTTAACCCAGGGTGGCCGTGGAGTTGAATAAAATGGGAAACATGCATTTTTTCCAAGGATTGAAAATCATCACTTTCTCTCTTTTCTTGCTTCTTCGACTCTCCCTGTCCCTCTCTCCCCTCCGCCTCTCCCTCTCTCCCTCTCCCTCACCTCTCCCTCTCTCCCCTCCGCCTCCCCCTCTCTCCCTCTCCCTCCCCTCTCCCTCTCTCCCTCTCCCTCACCTCTCCCTCTCTCCCCCTTCCTCACCCCTCCCTCTCTCTCCCCTCCTCCGCCACTCCATCTCCCTCTCTCCCAAAGATCCGATATTGGATTGGATTGGATTCCTTTATTGCCATTCAGACCTTTCCGGTCTGAACGAAATGTCGTTGCCTGCAGTCACACATATAATAATAAATAACAAAACACACATATAAACACAGTTCAACATCCACCATGGTGAGTTCACCAGGCACCTCCTCACTGTGATGGAGGCAAAAGTCTTAAAGTCTTTGCCTCCAGATAGCACAATGGGCTAAGAGTTCGGCTGGCGACCGGAAGGTAGCCGGTTCAAATCCCGCTTGGAGTGCATACTGTCGTTGTGTCCTTGGGCAAGACACTTCACCCACCTTTGCCTGTAATGGAATGTACGGCGGCAGGCGCGGGCACACCGCGACGCCCTGTGTCTCCCTTTCAAGGGAGATGCTAAAAATGCATTTCGTTGTCTCTGTACTGTACACTGACAATGACAATAAATTGAATCATTTCATTTCATTTCATTTCATTTCTCTTCCCTCCTTGTTCTCCCTCTGCGCTGAGGCGATCCAGGCCTCCGCTGTTGTGACCCCGCCGGGCGATGGTAAGTCAGTCCCGCGGCTCAACCGAGCTCCGCGAACGGGCCAGTTCAAACTCCGCGGCCCGGGGTGGTCGAAGCTGCTGCCCTCCAGTCCAGCGGACGAAGTTGCTGCTGGAGCTCCGGAAAAACAGGTCACCAGCCTGTGACCTGCGAACTCCCGACGGTGTCGTCCACTGGGCCCGCGGCCGAGCCCCGAATACAGGTCGCCGCCGCCGAAACGCCGCCGCAGCCCCGAGGCCGGGCCACCGCCACTGGAACGCTGCCTCAGCACCGAAGTCGGCCAGCCTCGCGTTGGTAAGTCCTGGCTGGCTCTGCCTCCGGAGCCTCAAGGTTGGTCGCAGTTGGAGGCCGCTAGCTCTGCCATTAGGCCTCAGCCACACACACACATATACACAACCTAATAAACTAAAATTTAACAAAAACAAGACAATAGAAAACAACAAAAAAAGTAAAAACAGATGGACTGCAGACAGCACTTGGCACTTCCGGAGCAAGATAGACCACTCCTGCTAAATGCAATGGGCTGATGTGTAGTACGCAACGGAGCGGAACCTGGGCCTTTCTTTCATCCATTTCAGTAACCCGACCCGACCGACCCAACCCGACCCGACTCGCAGTGTAATCAACGTTGTGGGGAAACGTTCTGAAAATGAGGAGAAGATTTTTACCAAAGAACTTTTATTTTTACGAGGATGTTTCCGTAACCGGCTTCCGTCTCCGCACTAGTATCTTTGCTCCGCTACGGGATCTTTGGTGCGGAGACGGAAGCCGGTTACGGAAATGGGGGCGAAAATGACCCACGGATCTGACCATGACTGTACTGCGTCTTTTTCGTCGAGTGATCTATCTTGCTCGCTATAGGATCTTTGCTCTCTCCTGCTGTCTCTTCCCTCTCTCCCCTGCCTCGCCCTGTCTCCTCCCCACCTCTCCCACCCACCCCCACCCCCCACCCAATCGCCACCGCTCTCCCATTCGCTCTCTCTCACTCTCTCTCTCTCCCATAGCTGCTCCCTCTCCGCTCACTCAACCACCCCCTTCCCCAGTTGCTCCCTCTGGCCCTGCTCAGCCACCCCCTCTCCTTCTCTCCCCACCTCTCCCTCTACCCCGTCCTCTCTCCCCCTCTCTCGATGTTCAACACATGCGCTCCATCAGTCAAGCTGATACCACTGAGTAAGGATAGGATTAGCAGAATGGCACCAAGCTTCCCTGATACCATGGGAGCACCACATCGTATACTCACACATGTTGAATTAATTACCTATGATCATAACTTTTATTATGGGATGAATTGAATATTAATAACAAAGCTATCGGTCTGTGAGCCGATTAGATTGAAAGTGATATGTTGAAGCGAGGCTTGTGTTCCTGGTAGAGTCATCTGTCTGACAGGAAGTTGTATCATTTTCCCTGTCTTTCCTTTCCAATCCCCAGTAACATCATTAACGTGCTCCGACACACGCCGAGAAACATCGTGTCCTCATTTAGTCCCGTGATTACGATCATCGCATATTTGTCGAACGTCTGTCAGGCCGGTTATTGGTGAAATACACTTGTCCCAGATGATTCCGATGTCTTCCAGACTTAAGGGCCTGTCCCACTTACGCGATTTTTTTTCCGGTGACTTGCCGGCACCCGTCACAGTCGCTGCAGATCTCCGAAACCTTTCAACATGTTGAAAATCCGGCGGGGACCAGAACAAGGTACGACTCCCGGGGTATTGTGTACAGTTTTGGTCCTCGAATTTGAGGAAGGACATTCTTGCTATTGAGGGAGAGCAGCGTTGGTTTACAAGGTTAATTCCCGGGATGGCGGGACCAGTGGCGGACTGGCAGGGTGTCAGCTGGCCCGATGGCAAGCCCCTGATAGAAACATAGAAACATAGAAATTAGGTGCAGGAGTAGGCCATTCGGCCCCTTCGAGCCTGCACCGCCATTCAATATGATCATGGCTGATCATCCAACTCAGTATCCTGTACCTGCCTTCTCTCCATACCCCCTGATCCCCTTAGCCACAAGGGCCACATCTAACTCCCTCTTAAATATAGCCAATTAACTGGCCTCAACTACTCTCTGTGGCAGAGAGTTCCAGAGATTCACCACTCTCTGTGTGAAAAAAGTTCTTCTCATCTCGGTTTTAAAGGATTTCCCCCTTATCCTTAAGCTGTGACCCCTTGTCCTGGACTTCCCTAACATCGGGAACAATCTTCCTGCATGAAGTGGGCCCCCTTTGTCTCCTGGCAACCAATACTTTTAGACCCAGTCTGCCACCGGGCGGGACTGTCATATACTGAGAGAATGGAGCGGCTGGGCTTGTACACTCTGGAGTTTAGAAGGATGAGAGGGAATCTCATTGAAACATATAAGATTGTTAAGGGTTTGGACATGCTAGAGGCAGGAAACATGTTCCTGATGTTGGGGGAGTCCAGAACCAGGGGCCACAGTTTAAGAACTGTCCCACTTATGCAAGAATAAGGGGTAAGCCATTTAGAACGGAGACAAGGAAACCCTTTTTCTCACAGTGAGTGGTGAGTCTGTGGAATTCTCTGCCTCAGAGGGCGGTGGAGGCAGGTTCTCTGGATGCTTTCAAGAGAGAGCTAGATAGGGCTCTTAAAGATAGCGGAGTCAGGGGATATGGGGAGAAGGCAGGAACGGGGCACTGATTGGGGATGATCAGCCATGATCACATTGAGTGGCGGTGCTGGCTCGAAGGGCCGAATGGCCTACTCCTGCACCTATTGTCTATTGTCGATACAGGCTTCACACCGCGACATGTCGCCAGGCTGTCGCCTGTACGGTCGTGAGTCGTCTCCTCAGTCGCCCAAAGAGTCGTAGCGACTATCTGGTCGCCGCTGGATTTTCAACACGTTTTCGCCGACCTGTGACAGGTGCTGGCAGTCGCCGAAAAAGTTGCATAAGTGGGACAGGCCCATCACAGAAACAACAAGACTCCTAGAGACTTGTCAAACGTGCTGACGTCTCCACAAACTCCCACAAAAGCATCCTCGCCTCCGCGCTAATCTTACAGAAACATATAACATTCTTAAGGGGTTGGACAGGCTAGATGCAGGAAAAACGTTCCCCATGTTGGGGGACCCAGAACCAGGGGCCACACAGTTTAAGAATAGACAAAAATGCTGGAGAAACTCAGCGGGTGAGGCAGCATCTATGGAGCGAAGGAATAGGTGACGTTTCGTCCCGAAACGTCACCTATTCCTTCGCTCCATAGATGTTGCCTCACCCGCTGAGTTTCTCCAGCATTTTTGTCAACCTGCGATTTTTCCAGCATCTGCAGTTGTTTCTTAAACAGTTTAAGAATAGGCCATTTAAAAAAAATTCAGCCAGAGTGTTGTGAATCTGTGGGATTCTGTGCCACAGAAGGCAGTGGAGGCCGATTCACTGGATGTTTTCAAGAGTTCCTTTAAAAGCGAGATGAGAATAACTTATTTTCACGCAGAGAGTGGTGAATCTCTGGAACTCTCTGCCACAGAGGGTAGTTGAGGCCAGATTGGCTATATTTAAGAGGGAGTTAGATGTGGCCCTTGTGGCTAAGGGGATCAGGGGGTATGGAGAGAAGGCAGGTACGGGATACTGAGTTGGATGATCAGCCATGATCATATTGAATGGCGGTGCAGGCTCGAAGGGCCGAATGGCCTACTCCTGCACCTAATTTCTATGTTTCTATGTTTCTAAGAGAGAGTTATAGCCCTGTCCCACGGTGCGAGTTCATTCCAAGAGCTCCCCCGAGTTTAAAAAAAATCAAACTCGTGGTAAGCACGGAGAATGGACGTAGCGAGTACGTCGGAGCTCGGGGACGTCTCTCAGCGCTAACGGCAGGTACTCGGGAAGACTCGCTAACTGCAGGTAAGCACGGGGAGACTCATGAAGATTTTTCAACATGTTGAAAATGTCCACGAGAGCCCCGAGTACCGACGAGTGGCCATCACCGTAAATCTCCAAGTTCGAATCAGGGCAAACTCGGGAGAACTCTTGGAATGAACTCGTACCGTGGGACAGGGGTTTAAGAGAGAGCTCTCAGGGCTAACGGAATCGGGATATGGGGAGAAAGCAGGAACGGGGTACTGATTCTGGATGATCAGCCATGATCACATTGAATGGCGGTGCAGGCTCGAAGGGCCGAATGGCCTGCTCCTGCACCTATTGTCTATGTTTCTATGTTTCTACAGTATCGAAGCCTGTCCAGCTGACACCTGCACAAACCTCACAAAGCATCGTCGGCTCCCCGCAAATCCCTTGTGACAGCAGCCGCTGCCTGAACAGAGACTCAAAAGGGACAAAGCGTTCAATTTGGTAATTATCGCTTTGTCAGACCAAAGCTGGGCGATGCTGCTGTCACCATCACAATGTGAGTGCCAGCGTTGTTACAAGAAGGATGTGCCTGCACCATCTCCCTGCCACCCGTTCCCTGCCATGAGATCAGCACTCCCTTCTATCTGATGAAGCCTAAAATGAAGACAGGGAAAACAAGACCAGCCTTTGTCTCGGGGAGACGACCTTTGAAGCTCGTCAAAGGAAATATCGTCATTTCAAAATTTTCGCGTCTGTAGACTAGTTTAGTTTCGAGATACATCGCGGAAACAGGCCCTTCGGCCCACTGAGTCCGTGCCGACCAGCGATCCCCGCACACTAACAATATCCTGCGCAAGATAGGGACAGTTTTTTTACATTTAGCCAACAATAGACAATAGACAATAACAATAGGTGCAGGAGTAGGCCATTCGGCCCTTCGAGCCAGCACCGCCATTCAATGTGATCATGGCTGATCATCCCCAATCAGTACCCCGTTCCTGCCTTCTCCCCATATCCCCTGACTCCGCTATCTTTAAGAGCCCTATCTAGCTCTCTTGAAAGCATCCAGAGAACCGGCCTCCACTGCCCTCTGAGGCAGAGAATTCCACAGACTCACCACTTTCTGTGAGAAATAGTGTTTCCCCGTCTCCGTTCTAAATGGCTTACTCCTTATTCTTAAACTGTGGCCCCTGGTTCTGGACTCCCCCAACATCGGGAACATGTTTCCTGCATCTAGCGTGTCCAAGCCCTTAACAATCTTACATTTGAACCAAGGCAATTAACCTACAAACCTGTTTGGAGTGTGGGAGGAAACCAAAGAGCTCGGTGAAAACCCACGCAGATCGCAGGGAGAACGTACAAACTCCGCACCGACAGCACCCGTCGTCGGGATCGAACCGGGGTCTCGGGCGAAGTAAGTGCTGTAAGGCAGCATCCTTACCGCTGTGCCACTGTGCCGTCATTTAAGTTGTATTAATAAGTTTCCATCCATGGCGCAGCGGTAGAGTTGCTGCCTCACAGCGCCAGCAACCCGGGTTCAATCCTGACTACGGGTGCTGTCTGTACGGAGTTTGCGCGTTCTCCCCGCGACCACGTGGGCTTTCTCCGGGTGCTCTGGTTTCCTCCCACATTCCAAAGACAAGTAATTTCGTAAGATAGACACAAGAAATGTTGCAGTAACTTGGCGAGCAGGCAGCATCTCTGAAGGCGTATCGGTTCGAGACCCTTCTTCAGACTCCAGAGATGCTGCCTGACCCGCTCAGTTACTCCAGCGTTTTGTGTCTATCTTTGATGTAAACCAGCATCTGCAGTTCCTTCCTACATGTTAGTAAGGTCAGAAGGTCATAAGGAATAGAATTAGGCCATTCAGCCCATCAAGTCTTCTCCGCCTTTCAATCATGGCTGATCTATCTCTCCCTCCTAACCCCATTCTGCTGCCTTATCTCCATAACCTCTGACACCCGTACTAATCAAGAATCTATCTATCTCCGGGTAGATAGACTGGGTAGACTCGGTTTGTACTCGCTAGAATTTAGAAGACTAAGGGGGGATCTTATAGAAACTTACAAAATTCTTAAGGGGTTGGACAGGCTAGATGCAGGAAGATTGTTCCCGATGTTGGGGAAGTCCAGAACAAGGGGTCACAGTTTAAGGATAAGGGGGAAATCTTTTAGGACCGAGGTGAGAAAAACATTTTTCACACAGAGAATGGTGAATCTCTGGAATTCACTGCCACAGAAGGTAGTTGAGGCCAGTTCATTGGCTATATTTAAGAGGGAGTTAGATGTGGCCCTTGTGGCTAAAGGGATCAGGGGGTATGGAGAGAAGGCAGGTACAGGATACTGAGTTTGATGATCAGCCATGATCATATTGAATGGCGGTGCAGGCTCGAAGGGGCGAATGGCCTACTCCTGCACCCAATTTCTACGTTTCTATGTTTCTATCCCTGCCTTAATTATATCCACTGACTTGGCCTCCACAGCCTTCTGTGGCAATGAATTCCAACAGATTCACCACCCTCTGACTAAATAAATTCCTCCTCATCTCCTTCCTAAAGGAATGTCATTTAATTCTGAGGCTGTGACCTCTGGTCCTAGACTCTCCCACTAGTGGAAACATCTTCTCCACACTAAACTAAACTAAACTCCATCCAGGCCAACAGACCTCTGTGGGAGGTAGGTTAATCGCTTGTGTAAAATATCCCCCGATGTGCACTATGGAACACTGTGATATCGTAGGATTAGTGTACAGGGTGATTGTTGGTCTGCGCGGACTTGGTGGGCCGAAGGGCCTGTTTCCGTGCTGTATCTCAAAAAGCTCAGTTAAATGAATGTCTCGATGAGAATCATGATCCTGTCCCCATATTACTGCCCTCATTGATACTCCTATAAACGTTGCTTTTACTACTGGATAACCAAAGTACACATTTTCGGAAGATTAATCTGCTTGAGTACCACGATGTTTCATAACTCCATACCATCATTCCGAGGCAGTCTTGTGCTCATGCTCATCATCATTTGAACCAAACAAATGTGCGGCACGGTGGCGCAGCGGGTAGAGCTGCTGCCCCACAGCGCCAGGGTCACGGGTTCGATCCTGACTTCGGGTGCTGTCTGTACGGAGTTCGCATGGTCAATAGACAACAGACAAAAGACAATCGACAATAGACAATAGGTGCGGGAGTAGGCCATTTGGCCCTTCGAGCCAGCACCGCCATTCAATGTGATCATGGCTGATCATCCACAATCAGTACCCCGTTCCTGCCTTCTCCCCATATCCCCTGACTATGCAATTTTTAAGAGCCCTCTCTAGCTCTCTCTTGAAAGCATCTAGAGAATTCCACAGACTCACCACTCTGTTCTAAATGGCTTACCCCTTATTCTTAAACTGTGTGGCCCCTGGTTCTGGACTCCCCCAACATCGGGAACATGTTTCCTGCCTCTAGCGTGACCAAACCCTGAACAATCTTATACGTTTCAATGAGATGCCCTCTCATCCTAAACTCCAGAGTGTACAAGCCCAGCTGCTCCATTCTCTCAGCATACGATAGTCCCGCCATCCTGGGAATTAACCTTGTAAACCTACGCTGCACTCCCTCAATAGCAAGAATCACCCCGTGACCTGCATGGGTTTCCGCAGGTTGCTCCGGTTTCCTCCCACATCCCAAAGACGCGCGGGTTTGCACGTGAGTCGGCGCTCTGTAAACTTTCACGTTGAATGGCGGCGCTGGCTGGACGGGATCGGTGGACCACGGGGTATCTTTCTTTCGATCAATTACAATCAATCCGAATGAGCGAGAGAGAGAGAGGAGAGATTTGTTTCTGCATTTGCTCTCCGACGTCCCATAGAATAACCCCGGGAATGGTGAGTTACGGAATAGGAATTAAGTCGTACAAAGTCTGAGGTTTGACCCGAGGTCTGGGGCAGCTGAACCTAATCTCAGGGTTGGAGACCCCTGCAGCTGAACTCATCAACGCCGGGCTGCACAGGGGGAGAAGGCGAGCTGATTCCTATCTGGTTTCAGAGAACACGTCGACATGTCGGACAGAGTCAGAGTCAATTCTCCTGCGCTCAAATTGCCTGTCACCTCCTGTTACGGCAGCTCGCGCTGTGAATGGTGACTCAAATAAGGTGCTGGCGAGCTGCCATCACCCCCAGGAGACCTGTCCCAGCGTCAGTGTGAGCCGTCTGTCTGAAGGAGCCCCCACCCCCCTTCTCCCAGGCAGGGGGGGAAGGTCACGGGGACACAGTTTCAGAGGAAACCTGCCAGGGTTCCCAGCCGATAATGCGATAATTTCGTTGTCTAATGCATTTCGTTGTCTCTGTACTGTACACTGACAATGACAATTAAAATTGAATCTGAAATTGAATCTGAATAATCATTGCATCACTTCAAACATAGAAACATAGACAATAGGTGCAGGAGGAGGCCATTCGGCCCTTCGAACCAGCACCGCCATTCATTGTGATCATGGCTGATCGTCCCCTATCAATAACCCGTGTCTGCCTTCTCCCCATATCCCCTGACTCCACTAGCCCCTAGAGCTCTATCTAACTCTCTCTTAATTCCATCCAGTGATTTGGCCTCCACTGCCCTCTGTGGCAGGGAATTCCACAAATTCACAACTCTCTGGGTGAAAACGTTTTTTTTTTCACCTCAGTCTTAAATGGCCTCCCCTTTATTCTACGACTGTGTGGCCCCTGGCTCTGGACTCGCCCGACATTGGGAACATTTTTCCTGCATCTAGCTTGTCCAGTCCTTTTATAATTGTATGTGTTTCTATAAGATGCCCCCTCATCCTTCTAAACTCCAGTGAATACACGCCCAGTCTTTTCAATCTTTCCTCATATGACAGTCCCGTCATCCCAGGGATCAATCAAACGCCCCTGGCATGGTCATGATCTCACTGCTGATGTGCCTAGATGCCCTGCTGCATTACAGCCATGCCCAAGTTCCACACAAGTACTCGATTAGTATGGATGTCAGAGGTAACAGTGGGAAGGCAGGCGGGAGAATAGTGTTTGGAGGGTGATATAGATCAGCCATGGTTGAATGGCGGAGTAGCAGATGAGAAGGAATTCCTTTGGTCAGAGGGTGGTGAATCTGTGGAGGCCAAGTCAATGGGTATTTTTAAGGCCCATCAGTAGCCTTGATGGGCCGAATGGCCTATTTCTGCTCCTATCGCTTATCATCTTATGATCTTTAGCAGCTGCAAAGCCGATGAAGCGGCACGGTGGCGCAGCGGCAGAGTTGCTGCCTCACAGCGCCAGAGACACGGGTTCGATCCTGACCTCGGCTGCTGTCTGCGCTGAGTTTGTACGTTCTCCCTGTGACACCGTGAATCCTCTCCAGGAACCCTTGTTTGCTCTCACACCTAAAAGACGTGCAGGTTTGCAGGTTAATTGGCTTCTGTAAATTGTCCCCAGTGTGTAGGATAGAATCAGTTCATCAGTTCATAAGTTTGGGGAGCAGAATGAGGCCATTCGGCCCTTCAAGGCTACTGTGCCTTAAAAATATCCATTGACTTGACCTCCATAGATTCACCACCCTCTGACCAAAGGAATCCCTTCTCATCTCCTTTCTTATTCTTAGGCTATGGACTGGTGTTAGGGTGATAGTTGGTCGGCACGGACTTGCTGGGCCAAAGGGCCTGTTTCCACACTCTGTCTCTAAACTAAACTAGCTGATGTGGTTTGATGCAGATGTACAGGGCCCTGGGGAGACCACACCTGGAGTATTGTCTGCATTTTGGTCTCCCAATTTGAGGAAGGACATTCTTGCTATTGAGGGAGTGCAGCGTAGGTTCACCAGGTTAATTCTCGGGATAGCGGGACTGACGTATGATGAAAGAATCGGTTGACCGGGCTTGTATTCACTGGAGTTTAGAAGGATGAGAGGGAATCTTATTGAAACGTATAAGATTATTAAGGGTTTGAACACGCTAGAGGCAGGAAACATGTTCCCGATATTGGGGGAGTCCAGTCATACAGCATGGAAACAGTCCCTTCGGCCCAACTTGCCCACACCAACCAACATGTCCCACCTGCCCGGGTTTTTTCCCATTTCCCACTAAACCTGTCCTATCCATGAACCTTTCTAATTGCTTCTTAAAAAGGAGGAGATGAGGAGAAATGTCTTTAGTCAGAGGGTGGTGGATCTGTGGAATTCTTTGTCACAGAAGACTGTGGAGGCCAAGTCAGTGGATAATTTTAAGACAGAGATAGATAGATTCTTGATTAGTGCAGGTGTCAGAGGTTATGGGGAGAAGACAGGAGAATGGGGTTGAGAGGGAGAGATAGATCATCCATGATTGAATGGCGGAGTAGACTTGATGGGCCGAATGGCGGGAATGTCCATATGCTGAGAGAATGGAGCAGCTGGGCTTGTACACTCTGGAGTCCAGAACCAGGGGCCACAGTTTAAGAATAAGGAGGGAGCCATTTAGAATGGAGACGAGGAAACACTCAGAGGGCGGTGGAGGCAGGTTCTCTGGATGAGAGCTAGATAGGGCTCTTAAAAATAGCTGAGTCAGGGGATATGGTGAGAAGGCAGGAACGGGGTACTGATGGGGGATGATCAGCCATGATCACATTGAATGGCGGTGCTGGCTCGAAGGGCTAAATGGCCTACTCCTGCACCTATTGTCTATTGTATATTGAATGGCCTAATTCCACTCCTATTCCTGATGACCTTATGACATAACATTGGGATGGTCCCAGCCTCAACTACTTCCTCCGGCAGCTCGCTCCGTACACCCACCACCCTTTGTGAGAAAAAGTTACCCCTCAAATGCCTATGAAACCTTTCCCCCCTTCACCTTAAACCTAAGCCCTCTGGTCCTCGACTCCCTTACTCGGGGCAAGGGACTCTGTGTGTCTACCCAACCTGCGCTGTCATGTGCTATCAAAGCTGCCAAACGAGAGACAAAGACTAATTTGGAACAGGACATTTTCCAATTGCATTCTGTGGATGAATGTACGGTGCCCAGTCTGAAAGATGGCCCTGTTTCTTCCATATAAATGTCACACACAGAGCCCAGCAGATGGATGTCATCGCAAAAGAAGAAGTCAGCCACGCAAGGCAGAGATGAGAAGATTTCTTTTTCACCCAGACTGTGATAAATCTTTGTAATTCATCGCCACACAGATGTTACACTGAGACAAGTGTATGAATGGCCTCAAAATAAGGTCTCAAAATAAGACAATTGTCAATAGGTGCAGGAGTAGGCCATTCGGCCCTTCGAGCCAGCACCGCCATTCAATGTGATCATGGCTGATCATCTCCAATCAGTGCCCCGTTCCTGCCTTCTCCCCATATCCCCTGACTCCACTATCTTTAAGAGTCCTATCTAGCTCTCTCTTGAAAGCATCCAGAGAACCTGCCTCCACCGCCCTCTGAGGCAGAGAATTCCACAGACTCACCACTCTCTGTGAGAAAAAGTGTTTCCTCATCTCTGTTCTAAATGGCTTACTCCTTATTCTTAAACTGTGGCCCTTGGTTCTGGACTCCCCCAACATCGGGAACATGTTTCCTGCCTCTAGCGTGACCAAACCCTTAACAATCTTGTTGTTGATAAGCCATTGACGACAGTCCTGGAGTGATACAGCACGGAAACAGACCCTTCGGCCCAGCTTGCCCATGCCGACCAACATGCCCCAGATGGGCCGAAGGGTCTGTTTCCGTGCTGTATCACTCCATGACTGGTTCAACCTGCCTGT
>NC_073384.1:3798814-3916314 GCF_028641065.1 Leucoraja erinaceus | reverse complement strand
TGGAGTGTGGGAGGAAGCAGAAGCACCCGGAGAAAACCCACACAGGTCACGGGGAGAACGGACAAACTCCGCACAGACAGCACCTGAGAGCGGGATTGAATCCGGGTGTCTGGCGCTGTGAGGCAGCAGATCTACCGCTGCGCCTCCGTGGCTGCCCGACTGTCTGAGTTACAGCGTGCAGCATCTGCAGTTCATTTGTTACATATTCTCAGGTATATCCCACTTTCCTTCCGCAAAGGACTATTTCTCTTTATTCCCTTCAAGTTATTTCCTCTTGCCCCAGTTGCTTTGCTTGATCCTCCTCCTTCGGAACAACCTCGACTAAAACACTGATGTATTGATTCAGAGTTTGCATTCCGCACACTACAAATCCCTTCTGAAAACGACCAGGGCATGGACCTCATGCTGTGAATCACAAACGCTACACAGTAGGAGACTGGGGGGCATGCTGATATAACCATATAACCATATAACAATTACAGCACGGAAACAGGCCATCTCGGCCCTACAAGTCCATGCTGATCTGTATCAATCATTTCTAACATCATCATAATCATAATCATATATTGTTAGCCAAGTATGTTTTGCAACATACGAGGAGGAATTCCATTTGCCGTACAGTCATACCAATAAAAAGCAACAGAACACACAAAATACATTTTAACATGAACATCCACCACAGTGACTCCTCCACATTCCTCACTGTGATGGAAGGCGAAAAACAATGTTCAATCTCTTCCCTTCTTTGTTCTCCCGTGGTCTAACCTTCCGTTGACGGGACGATCTTACTCCCGTGACTGGCCACGGGTCTCCTCGTCGGGGCGATCAATCTCGTTCATCTGGGGGGAATCTCAGCTCCCCCACGCCGGATGATCTGACCCCGGGTCGGGGCTAGTTAAACGTCATGCGGCTTTTGGAGCTTCCCGACGTCGGTCTCAACCCGGGACGGCGAGCTCCTTAATGTTAAAGTCCGCAGGCCACGGTTGGAGCGTCGATCCCAGGCAAGGAATCAGCTGCGATGGTCACTCCCGAGCAAGGCAGACAAACCTCAAATTGTCGTCAATTTGAGAGAGGGTGCAAATTCAAATCATTCGGAAGTAGGATCTCAACCCGGAACGTCACCAATCCGTGTTCTCCACAGATGCTGCCTGACCCACTCAGTTATGGTGCAGCAGCATCTATGGAGCTAAGGAAATAGGCAACGTTTCGGGCCGAAATCCTTCTGGAAATAGGCAACGTTTCGGGCCGAAACCCTTACGGGTTTCGGCCCGAAACGTTGCCTATTTCCTTAGCTCCTTAGATGCTGCCTGACCCGCTAAGTTACTCCAGCACTCTGTGAAACGTCAACTATCCATGTTCTCCACAGATGCTGCCTGACCCGCTGAGTTACTCCAGCACTCTGTGTCCTAAAGATAGACACAAATCAGTGTGACAGGCAGCATCTCTGAAGAGAAGGAATGGGTGACGTTTCGGGTCGAGACCCTTCTTTTATTTATGAGCCAGCATCTAAAGCTCCTAGTATCTCAAAATGTGATACAGATTTACCATCGATTTTACGGTACCCATGGTTCAATAGACAATAGACAATAGATGCAGGACTGGGCCATTAAGTATACTAAACTATAAACTTAATAGAGAGAAAATCCTGAAATTGAATGACGACCTGATTTTGATAAGATCGTTGCAGCTAACTGAAAATTACAGCCTTCTCGAAAATAATCATCCAGGCAGTTCAATAATAACTTAAAAATAATTGAGTACATCATAAAATTAATTCAGTTTCCAGATACATGGCTTGACACTTTGATATATCTAAGAACAAGCCCGTGAGATTGTAGCTGTCCACACATGGTAATTATTTGAGACAAAACTGGCAATAACAGCAGTTAATTACGTGTAATGTTTAAATTAGTTTGATGCAGCTAGTTTGAGGATGGACTCAGTTACAATAATAAAATCTATCACTTAAATTTTGTGGCAGGAGATTGGGAAAAAATATTAGGAAATGAGACAAAGATAAACTATAGTTCTGTGTTCTGTTGTCCGACATAGAATAAACTATGATGCTCCTTTGTGTAATCCAACAAATTTCATTGACTTAAGGGCCTGTCTTACATGCGTGCGATTGCGTGTGCGTTTGCCGCGACCAGTGGAGGTCGCGCGAAGTTCGCGCCAAGTTCGCTCGTGACGTAATTTGCATCATGCTTACAAATCAGCTGGGCAGGAGGCGGGCTGACTGAATTTGGGCGTCGCACGGCTTCGGGCGGTGACGTCATCACGCAACGCCACGCGCTAGGCGTACGCCATCAAGATGCGGCGTACGCCATCAACACGCTGCGTACTACCGCAATGCACCTGCGTGCGTACGCGGGCCGACAGGCCGTTGGCGGGCGAAGATTTCGGTCACTGCAGGAATTTGGGAGCCCCGCGCGATGTCGGGACCAGCCCCGCACAACTCCATACCCCCCTCCGCGCTTCTAAGTGGGACCGGCCCCGCGCGATGCCCGTACGCCTCAAGTGACCACGAGGTCGCGTAATTTGTGAGCCAAGTTCGCGTAAGTGGGACAGGCCCTTTAGAATTTCTTTAAACATATTGCAGATGAATCCACACAGCTTCATGACAGGCACTTGGAGTATTGTGTGCGGTTTTGGTCTCCAAATTTGAGGAAGGGCATTCATGCTATTGAGGGAGCCTAGCGTAGGTTCACAAGGATGTCGGGACTGTCATATGCTGAGAGAATGAGGCGGCTGGGCTTGTACACTCTGGAGTTTAGAAGGGTGAGAGGGTATCTTGTTGAAACATATAAGATTATTAAGGGTTTGGACACGCTAGAGGCAGGAAACATGTTCCTGATGTTGGGGGAGTCCAGAACCAGGGGTCACAGTTTAAGAATAAGGGGTAAGCCATTTAGAACGTAGATGAGCAAACACTTTTTCACACAGAGAGTTGCGAGTCTGTGGAATTATCTGCCTCAGAGGGCGGTGGAGGCGGGTTCTCTGGATGCTTTCAAGAGAGAGCTAGACAGGGCTCTTAAAGATAGCGGAGTCAGGGGACATGGGCGGAAGGCAGGAACAGGGTACTGATTGGGGATGGTGGTGCTGGCTCTAAGGGCCAAATGGCCTACTCCTGCACCTATTGTCTATTGTCTGTAAATCATTCACTTAATTAGTTGTGGGAATGTAGCAATTGGGAAGTTGGCACAATCTCCATTCCACCAAAATGCCTCGTGAGGCGGCACGGTGGCGCAGCGGTAGAGTTGCTGCCTTATAGAGCTTGCAGCGCCGGAGACCCAGATTCAATCCCGACTACGGGTGCCGTCTGTCTGTACGGAGTTTGTACGTTCTCCCCCTGACCTGTCTGGGTTTTCTCCGAGATCTTCGGTTTCCTCCCACACTCCAAAGACTACAGGTTTGCGGGTCAATTGGCTTGGTATAAGTGTAAATTATCCCTAGTGCGTGTAGGGTCGTGTTAGTGTGCGGGGATTGTTGGTCGGCACGGACTCGGTGGGCCGAAGGGCCTGTTTCCGCGCTGTATCTCTAAACTAAACTAAACACTGACCAAGCCACTTGACCACTTGAATAAAACAGTAAATGTATAGAAACATAGAAACATAGAAATAGGTGGAGAAGGCAATTTCGAGCCTGCACCGCCATTCAAATGAATGGCTGATCATCCAACTCAGATACCTATTGCATACCCCTGATCCCTTTGCCACAAGGGCCACATCTAACTCCCTCTTAAATATAGCCAATGTCAGGCAGCGATACCCTTGTGGCAGAGAGTTCCAGAGATTCACCACTCTCTGTGTGAAAAAAGTTCTTCTCATCTCGGTTTTAAAGGATTTCCCCCTTATCCTTAAGCTGTGACCCCTGTCCTGGGACTTCCCCAACATCGGGAGCAATCTTCCTTTTGTCTGTCCAACCCAAAGAGGGGTCCAACCCCGCGAAGGCAGCATCTCAAAAAGCCACGCTTCATTGCACAGAATGCTGCAGGGACTCAGCGGGTCAGGCAGCATTTGTGGAGGGAATGGACAGGCACCACATTCCCTCCACAGATGCTGCCTGACCCGCTGAGTTCCTCATTCATGCACTCTGCGTTTTGCTCAAGATTCCGCTATCTCAAAAGTCAGCCTCAACAGCGGCACGGTGGCGCAGCGGTAGAGTTGCTGCCTCACAGCGCCATGAGGACCCGGGTTCCACCCTGCCTCGGGGCGCTGTCTGCACGGAGTCTGTACGTTCTCCCCGTGACCACGTGGGTTTTCTCCGGGTGCTCTGGTTTCCTCCCACACTCCAAAGACGTCCAGGCTGTGTAGGAAGGAACTGCAGGTGCTGGTTCCAACTGAGGATAGACACAAACAGCTGGAGTAACTCAGCGGGCCAGACAGCGTCTCCGAAGAGAAGAAAAGAAGAGGGTGGAGACCCGCCCTCAGACGAAGAAAGGTCTCCACCCGAGACATCACCTATTCCTTTCCTCCGGAGATGCTGTCTGACCCGTAATGTTACTCCGGCTTTTCGTGTCTATCCAGGTTTGTAGGGTTAATCGGCTTTGGTAAAACACTTGTCAATTGTCAATTGTCCCTTGGTGTAGGATAGGACAAAGGACATTTATTTAAGAAGGAACTGCAGATGCTGGAAAATCAAAGGTAGACAAAAATGCTGGAGAAACTCAGCAGGTGCAGCAGCATCTATGGAGCGAAGGAAATAGGCAACGTTTTGGGCCAAAACCCTTCAGGCAACCTATTCTTAGAGGAACCCTTCTTCAGACCTAAGGAAATAGGTAACGTTTCGGGCCGAAACCCTTACGGGTTTCGTCCCGAAACGTTGCCTATTTCCTTGGCTCCATAGTCAACAAAATAGAGAGAGTACAGAGGAGATTTACTAGAATGTTGCCTGGGTTTCAGCAACTAAGTTACAGAGAAAGGTCGAACAAGTTAGGGCTTTATTCTTTGGAGCGCAGAAGGTTAAGGGGGGGGACTTGATAGAGGTCTTTAAAATGATGAGAGGGATAGACAGAGTTGACGTGGATAAGCTTTTCCCACTGAGAGTTGGGAAGATTCAAACAAGGGGACATGACTTGAGAATGAAGGGACAGAAGTTTAGGGGTAACATGAGGGGGAACTTCTTTACTCAGAGAGTGGTGGCGCTGTGTGGGATGAGCTTCCAGTGAAGGTGGTGGAGGCAGGTTCGTTTTTATCATTTAAAAATAAATTGAATAGGTATATGGATGGGAAAGGAATGGAGGGTTATGGTCTGAGCGCAGGTAGATGGGACTAGGGGAGAATAAGTGTTCGGCACGGACTAGAAGGGCCGAGTTGGCCTGTTTCTCTGCTGTAATTTTTATATGGTTATATGGTTAATAGGACAGGGAGAAATCTCATAAAGAAATATGCTTTCTGCTCGACAGTGATAATATTATCAATTTGTCAATTACCTTCCATATCATTCTTACATATAAAGTGTAAAATATACATTTACCGAATATACTTACCGAATGAGTATAGGAGCAAAGAGGTCCTTCTGCAGTTGTATAGGGCCCTAGTGAATTAAAAATAAATTGGATAGTTATATGGACGGGAAAGGAATGGAGGGTTATGGTCTGAACGCAGGTGTATGGGACTAGGGGAGAATACGTGTTCGGCACGGACTAGAATGGTCGAGATGGCCTGTTTCTGTGCTGTAATTGTTATATCCAGATTCAATTTTAATTTTAATTGTCATTGTCAGTATACAGTACAGAGACAAGCGAAATGCAAATATATGGTTGTATGCTGCTGCACCCGCTGAGTTTCCCCAGCACTTTTGTCTACCAAGGACATTTATGATCACATACACCAACTAGTGTAGTGAAATTTGAGTTGCCATTTGCAGCACACCAATAAAAATAAGGCACAACGTTAAAGAATTTAGCAATAAACATAAAAACATCCCCCCACAATGGTTCCCACTGTGAGGGAAGGCAGCAAAGTCCAGTCCTATCCCCTGTTCACCTGTGGTCGGGCCTATTGAGGCCTCCGGCAGCCCGATGCTTCAGGCCCTCTCGCCGGGAAGATGGAACCCTGGCGTCGGGAGAACACTTGGAGCGCCTGGAACGGCCGCTTCCTCCCCGGAGACCGCGGCACCCGAAATCCACGGGCCGCGCTGGTCGGAGCTCCGACGCTGGCGATCTCGGCGGTGTTTAATGTTCAGCACCGCTGCCCCACAGCTGGCCGCTCCACAGCTCCGCGGTGTTAGAGTCGGCGGTCTCAGCACTCCAGAGCCCTCCGGCTAGTGCTAGCGTACGGGGTGATCGCTGGCCAGCACGGGCCCGTTGGGCCGAAGGGCCTGTCTCCACACGGCATCTCTAAATGCTAAAGAAGCACGGACAGAGATTTATCTTCACTACAGATTCTTAGGGGGGGAAATGCATGCAAATCAAAGGGTTTGGTGCAGATTTTGTAACGAGAATAATAACGAGCCATGGTGCAGTTAAATTGAAAAATCTGGATTGAACAGTGTGTGTTACTCTCCCCCCTGAGAACTCTGCCAAGGTAATTGGCAATGAATTCAATGCATTTACCAGCGGGATATTTGCCTACCAATGACAGCAGATAAAGGCAGGAGGTAATGAATTGTTCAAACCTGATCATTTTTAAACATTGCCAAACAGATTCCTGTTGTTGAAATTATAATTTTATCATGGTGGAATCACACTAGCTCAGATGAGTCAACTTGTGCTCGGAGTTTGAAGACAATATGCAAGAATATTTTCAACAATCTCTGCCTGTCCCTTTTATCAGGCTCCTTGTATTACATCGTTCACTAACTTTATTTCATTTTTTGGAAAGATTTCCTCTTTGATCGGACTTTACTGGCTTTATTGCACACTAAACGTTCTTCCTCTACTAGATAATAGACAATAGGTGCAGGAGTAGGCCATTCGGCCCTTCGAGACAGCACCGCCATTCAATGTGATCATGGCTGATCATCCCCAATCAGCACCGCGTTCCTGCCTTCTCCCCATATCCCCTGACTCTGCTATCTTCAAGAGCCCTATCTACCTCTCTCTTGAAAGCATCCAGAGAACCTGCCTCCACCGCCCTCTGACGCAGAGAATTCCACAGACTCACCAATCTCTGTGTGAAATAGTGTTTCCTCATCTCCGTTCTAAATGGCTTACCCCTTATTCTTAAACTGTGGCCCCTGGTTCTGGACTCCCCCAACATCGGGAACATGTTTCCTGCCTCTAGCGTGTCCAAACCCTTAATAATCTGGTATGTTTCAATGAGATTCCCCTCTCATCCTTCTAAACTCCAGAGTGTACAAGCCCAGCCGCTCCATTTTTCTCACATATGACAGTCCCGCCATCCCGGGGAATTAACTTGTGAACTTTGAGCTTACCCAAACAGCAACAATGTTCTTCCTCAGACTAGGGGACTGCAAACTGCACACAATCCCCAGGTGTGGGGTCAAAGGTCAAACTACGGGACAAATTCCCTCTTGGCAATTCACTCAACTCGTCTTGGCCGTGGCAACATGCAATGATGGGTTGGCCACGGGTGCTGGACTGCATGCTTACTTCCGATGTTGGGGGAGTCCAGAACCTTTTTCCCACGACACAGTTTAAGATAATAGGGTAAGCTTTTTTGAGAACAAAGATGAGGATAACCTCACATTTATCACACAGAAACTTGTGAGTCTGTGGGAATCTGCCCACTCACCCAGAGGGCGGTGGTCACCCTGCATTCTCTAGGATACAACAGTTCACACTGACACCTCTTCAAAAGAAAGTTAGATAGGGCTCTTGAAGATAGCGGAGTCAGGGGATATGGGGAGAAGGCAGGAACGGGATACTGCCCCTAGCGTGTCCAAACCCTTAATAATCTTGTATGTTTCAATAAGATTCCCTCTCATCCTAAACTCCAGAGTGTACAAGCCCAGCCGCTCCATTCTCTCAGCATATGACAGTCCCGCCATCCCGGGAATGAACCTTGTAAACCTACGCTGCACTCCCTCAATAGCAAGAATGTCCTTCCTCAAATTAGGGGACCAAAACTGCACACAATACTCCAGGTGTGATCTCACTAGGGCCCTGTACAACTTCAGAAGGACCTCTTTGCTCCTACACTCAACTCCTCTTGTTAGGAAGACCAACATGCCATTCACCTTCTTCACTGCCTGCTGTACCTGCATTCTCACTTTTATTACTGATGAACAAGGACCCCAGATTCCCTTTTTCCCAACGACACCATTTAGATAATAATCTGCCTACCTTTTTTGATACCAAAGTGGATAACCTCACATTTATCCACATTAAACTGCATCTGCCATGCATCTGCCCACTCACCCAACCTGTCCAAGTCACCCTGCATTCTCATAGCATCCTCCACACAGTTCACACTGACACCTCTTCCACCAATAAAAATTGTTGCCTTCCTTTAATTTGTCCTGTTCTTTGCCACAGAAGGCTGTGGAGGCCAAGTCAGTGGATATATTTAAGGCAGACATAGATAGATTCTTGATTAGAACGGGTGTCAGAGGTTATGGGGAGAAGGCAGGAGAATGGGGTTAGGAGAGACAGATCAGCCATGATTGAATGGTGGAGTAGACTTGATGGGTCGAATGGCTTAATTCTGCTCCTATCACTTATGAACTTACTTTGGATAATGTACGTTTTTTTACCAAACCCAATTAACGTACAAACCCGCACTTTAGACTTTAGAGAAATAGGCCCTTCGGCCCACCTAGTCTACGATCGCCTGACCAGCGATCCCTGTTCACTAACACTATCCTACACACACTAGGGACAATTTACTATTTTTACTGAAGCCAATTCACCTACATGCCTGTATGTCTTTGGAGTGTGAGAGGAGTCTGGAGCACCCGGAGAAAACCCACGCAGGTCGCAGAGAGAACGTACAAACTCCGTACAGACGGCACCCGTAGTCTGGATCGAACCTAGTTCTCTGGCGCTGCACCACTGTGTCGCTGTTCAGGAAGACCTTTCAGAGATAGATACAAAATGCTGGAGTGACTCAGCGGGACAGGCAGCGTCTCTGGAGAGAAGGAATGGGTGCCGAGACCTTTCATCAGAGTGTCGATATCCCTGGCTGCTACGGAGGATGCTGCAATGTTTCCGTTAAAGTTAGATAAGCAAGAGCGTGCAATATGTAGAGGCGCAAGTAACTCCAGATAGTGGAATCTTGAGCAAAATACAGTCCACCTGTAGTCAGGATTGAACCCGGATCTCTGGCGCTGTAACAACAAGAGAATTTGAGTATAGGAGCAAGGAGGTCCTACTGCAGTTGTACTGGGCCCTGGTGAGACCACACCTGGAGTATTGTGTGCAGTTTTGATCTCCTAATTAAGGAAGGTTGATTCCCAGGATGGTGGGACTGACATATGATGAAAGAATGGATCTACTGGGCTTATATTCACTGGAAGTTCAAAGGATGGGAGGAGACCTTACAGAAAGATACAACATTCTTAAGGGATTGGACATGCTAGAGGCAGGAAAAATGTTCCCCAGATGTTGGGGGGAGTCCAGAACCAGGGGTCACACAGTTTAAGAATAAGGGGTAGGCCATTTAGGACTGAGATGACATTTTCACCCAGAGAGTTGTGAATCTGTGGAATTCTCTGCCACATAAGGCAGTGGAGGCCAATTCACTGGATGTTTTCAAGAGAGAGTTTGATAGGGCTAACTGAATCAGGGGATGGGGAGAAAGCAGGAACGGGGTACTGATTCTGGATGATCAGCCACGATCATATTGAATGGTGGTGCTGACTCGAAGGGCCGAATGGCCTACTCTATGCACCTATTTTCTGTGTTTCTGTGTTCCTAGAAAGATACAACCTTCTTAAGGGATTGGGCAGGCTAGATGCAGGAAAAATGGTCTCGATTTTGGAGTCCAGTACCTATTTTCTATGTTTCTATGTATGTAAGGCAGCAACTCTACCGCTGAGCCACCCACTTTGAATGAGTAGGAGACGTCCCCATTACCTGGTCTTTGGTGGCTCCCTGAGTCCGACGCTACTGTTTGAACTACCTGCCTTTGCGAATCCCTAGTGTTGGAAATACTGAAATTATAATTAAGGGACTTGGTCAATGTGGAGGCAGAGATGAAGCACCTTGCAACTGGAAGTATTGATTGTCATCGATCTGTGAAACACAATCCACTGCTGGAATGTGGAAACAAATATTGGCCCTTTGCTCCCTCTTCAAGAGAACAGTGATCTCATTATAAACTCATGCTTAAACCTGGTTTTGGTCACAAGTTAGGGCAATCGACTTTCTTTTCCTGTAAATGATTTTAATATTAGCAGCTCTTTCATAAGTCATGATAGTTAATTCGCACATGCCGTTTTATAATATTAAAGTTTCCATGTTAAAAATGTTAACTCGCTAGAATTTAGGAGATTGAGGGGGGGATCTTATAGAAACTTACAAAATTCTTAAGGGGTTGGATGGGCTAGATGCAGGAAGATGGTTCCCGATGTTGGGGAAGTCCAGGACAAGGGGTCACAGTTTAAGGATAAGGGAGAAATCTTTTAGGACCGAGATGAGAAAAATATTTTTCACACAGAGAGTGGTGAATCTGTGGAATTCTCTGCCACAGAATGTAGTTGAGGCCAGTTCATTGGCTATATTTAAGAGGGAGTTAGATGTGGCCCTTGTGGCTAAAGGGATCAGGGGGTATGGAGAGATGGCAGGTACAGGATACTGAGTTGGATGATCAGCCATGATCATATTGAATGGCGGGGCAGGCTCAAAGGGCCGAATGGCCTACTCCTGCACCTATTTTCTATGTTTCTATGTTCCTGAACATGCTCTCGGCAGAACCTAATGTCTCTTCAGATGATTAGTATCATACCGCTTAGAAATTCATCTTGCAAAATGAAATAATGCTATGAATTGGTGCTTCCACAGAGGGTGGTGAGTGGCTGGGACACACTGCTGGGGTGGTAGTTGAGGCAGGTACCATCGTGGCATCTGAGAGACTTTTCCGCAGGCACAAGGCAGTCATGGTGGCGCAGCGGTAGAGTCGCTGCCTTACAGCGAATGCAGCGTCGGAGACCCGGGTTCGATCCCGGCCACGGGTGCTGTCTGTGCGGAGTTTGTACGTTCTCCCCGTGACCAGCGTGGGTTTTCTCCGAGATCTTCGGTTTCCTCCCACACTCCAAAGAACGTGAAGGTTTGCGGGGTTAATTGGTTTGGTAAATGTCAAAATTGTCCCTAGTGGGTGTAAGATAGTGTTAATATGCGGGTTTTGCTGGTCGCCGCGGACCCGGTGGGCCGAAGAACCTGTTTCCGCGCTGTATGTCTAAACTAAATGAAACTAAACATGGAGCTGCAGGAAATGGAAGGATATAGATTACGTGCAGGCAGTTATGAGTTGGTCTTGGCATTGTGTTCGACACAGACATTGTGGGCCGAATGGCCTGTTCTTGTGCTTTACTGTTCTCTGCTCCAAGATGAGGTGATTATAGATTCATTGTTTCTTGCAATGAATTCCACACATTCACCACCCTCTGAAGAAATTCCTCCTCATCTCCTTCCTAAAGGAGCGTCCTTTTATTCTGAGTTTATGCCCTCTGGTCCTAGACTCTCCCAATAGTGGAAACATCCTCTCCACATCCACTCGACCCAAGCCCTTCACTATTCGCTAAGTTTCAATGAGGTCCCCCCCCTCATCCTTCTAAACTCCAGCGAGTACAGGCCCAGTGCCGTCAAACGCTCATCGTATGTTAACTCAATGATCCCTGCGATCATTCTCGTAAACCTCCTCTGGACCCTCTCCAATGCCTGCCCGCCCTTCCTCAGATATGGGGCCATTTATATGGAATACTAAGTGTAGTAGTCGTTTGCAGTAAAACTAAAATCTGAAACGCAGCCAATCATTTTTGACTCTTTTTTACTGAATATTTAGGACTGGAAACAAAGATTTTTTTTTTGTATTTGCAGCCTACAACCCAGCGGTATCAATATTGATTTCTCTAACTTCAAATACACCTTGTTTTCCCTCTCTCTCTGTCCCTCCCCCACCCTAGTTCTCCGACCAGTTTCACTGTCCTCCTGATCAACCACCGGCTCTCCCTTGTCCATTTTCCTAGCTACATCCTCAAAAAATGCCAGAAGATTAGTCAAGCATGATTTCCCCTTCGTAAATCCATGCTGACTCGGACCCATCCTGTTACTGCTATCCAAATGTGCTGCTATTACATCTTTGAGTATTACAATTCCAACATCTTCCCCACCACCACTGTCAGGCTAACTGGTCTATAACTCCCTGTTTTCTCTCTCCCTCCTTTATTGAAAAGTGGGATAACATTAGCTACCCTCCAATCCCCAGGAACTGATCCTGAATCTATAGAACAATGGAAAATTATCACCAATGCATCCACAATTTCTAGAGCCACTTCCCTTAAGTACCCTGGGATGCAGACCATCAGGCCCTGGGGATTTATCAGCCTTCAGTCCCATCAGTCGACCCAACACCATCTCCTGCCTAATGTGAATTTCCTTCAGTTCCTCCATCACCCCAGATCCTCTGGCCACTGGTACATCTGGGAGATTGTTTGTGTCTTCCTTAGTGAAGACAGATCCAAATGACCTATTCACCCTGTCTGCCATTTCCTTGTTCCCCATAATAAATTCACCTGTTTCTGTCTTCAAGGGTCCCACATTTGTCTTAACTAATTTTTTCCTCTTCACATACCTAAAGAAGTTTTTCCAATCCTCCTTTATATTCTTGGCTAGCTTACCTTCGTACCTCATCTTTTCTCCCTTATTGCCTTTTCAGTTGTCTTCTGTTGCTCTTTAAAAGTTTCCCAATCCTCTTGCTTCCCGCTCATCTTTGCTACGTTGTACTTCTTCTCTTTTATTTTTATACTGTCCCTGACTTCCCTTGTCAGCCACGGTCGCCCCTTACTCCCCTTGGAATCTTTCTTCCTCTTTGGAATGAACTGATCCTGCACCTTCTGTATTATTCCCAGAAATACCTGCCATTGTTGTTCCACTGTCATCCCTGCTAGTGTATCTTTCCAGTCAACTTTGACCAGCTCCTCCCTCATGGCCCCATAGTCCAACTTTGTTCAACTGTCCTCCGATTTACCCTTCTCCCTCTCAAATTGTAGATTAAAACATCATATTATGGTCACTACCTCCTAATGGCTCCTTTACCTCGAGTTCCTTTATCAAATCTGGTTCATTACATAACACTAAATCCAGAATTGCCTTCTCCCTGATAGGCTCCAATACAAACTGCTCTAAGAATCCATCACGAAGGCACTCTACAAAGTCCCTTTCTTGGGGTCCAGTACTAACCTGATTTTCCAAGTCTACCTGCGTGTTGAAATCTCCCATAACAACCACAGCATTGCTTTTACTACATGCCAATTTTAACTCCTGATTCAACTTGCACCCCATGTCCAGGCTACTGTTTGAGGGTCTGTGGATAACTCCCACTAGGGTCTTTTTACCCTTACAATTCCTCAGTTCTATCCACACTGACTCTACATCTCCTGTTTCAATGTCACCCGTCGCAAGGAACTGAATTTCATTCCTCACCAACAGGGCAACCCCACCCCCTCTGCCCACCTGTCTGTCTTTTCGATAGGAGGTATACTCCTGAATATTCAGTTCCCAGCCCTGGCCCTCTTGCAGTCATGTCTCTGTAATTCCCACAATATCGTACTTGCCAATTTCTAACTGAGCCTCAAGCTCGTCCACTTTATTCCTTATACTTCACGCATTCAAATACAGCACTTTGACCTGCGTATTCACTTCCCCCCTCGCACCGGTTCCTATTCCACCTGACCTTACTCTCTTATCCCTTCTTGGATTTTCTGTCCCATTAATCCGAGAACCTTTTGTAATTTTTCCAGTACTCACTTCCCCTTCAACTCCATCTTTATACTCCCAATTTGTCAATCCCTCCCCCCCACTATTTAGTTTAAATCCACATGTGTAGCCCTAGCAAACCTGCCTGCCAGAATGTCGGTCCCCCTCCAGTTAAGGTGTAACCCGTCCCTTTTGTACAGGTCACCCCTACCCCAGAAGAGATCCCAGTGGTCTATAAATCTAAATCCTTGCTCCCTGCACCAGCCCCTCAGCCACACATTCAGACCCCCTATCTCCCTGTTCCTGTCCTCACCAGCACAAGGTACTGGAAGTAATCCAGAGATAACCGCCCTAGAAGTCCGGCATTTCAGTCTTCTTCCAAACTCTCTGAACTCATGTTGAAGAACCTCCTTCCTCTTCTTCCCAATGTCGTTTGTGCCTACGTGCACAACTACTGCCGGCTGTTCACCTTCTCTCTCTCTCTCTCTCGAATGTTCAGAATTCGGCTCGTGACATCCTGGACCCTGGCACCAGGGAGGCAACAGACCATCCTCGCGTCTCGTCTGCCGCCACAGAATCTCCTGTCTGCTCCTCGGACAATGGAGTCACCCACCACTATGGCTCTGCCCGACGTCGGTCTCTCTGGTCGAGTCCCATCTCTAGGATTGGAGCCACTGACGTGTCCGCCGCCCGGACCGGAAACATCGTCTCCCCCGACAGTTCCCGAGAGGGCGTACCGGTTTTCATTAGGCACAGCCACCTGGGTCTCCTGCACTCCCCTTTCTCACAGTCACCCACCCACCTTCGCTCTTCACGTATCCTTGCCGTGACAACCTCACTGTAGCTCCTGTCCAGGGAACTCCCATTTCCCCGGATGGCCCTGAGGTCATCCAGCTGCTGCGCTAGATCCCCAACACGTTCATTGACGAGCTGCACCTGGACACAATTTCTGCAGGTGTACTTTCCAGAAGCACTAGTGGTGTGGAACGAGCTGCCAGAGGAGGTACAGTAGTTGAGGCTGGGACTATCCCAACGTTTAAGAAGCAGTTGGACAGGTACATGGATGGGACAGGTTTGGAGGGATATGGACCAAACGCAGTCAAGTGGGACTAGTGTAGCTGGGACACTGTTGGCCGGTGTGGGCAAGTTGGGCCGAACGGCCTGTTTCCACACTGTATCACTCTATGACTCTATGTAGTTCCTTCCATCATTGGCGTCTCCCTACCCTCGGTACAAGAACTGTTCCAGAGCCGCTGTCTGAAAAAAGCTCTGAGAATTGCTAAGGACAAACTGCACCCCCTCCACACACACCTGGATCTCCTGCCCATCAGGCAAGAGATACCTAGCATCAAAGCCCGGACTACCAGACTGTTAAACAGCTTCCTGCCACAGGCTGTGAGGCTGCTAAACAGTCACTCTGTACTCACAGTCACCTGATTCTGCGGCTTTGCACTGACATTTTAATAACTCTGGCACTGGCCACTCAAATCAGCTGCCCTGGACATTGTAATGATTGGTTTTACTGTATTTTAATGTTGCTGTTTTACCTGCTTTTAACTATTTATACTGTTTCATCAGGGACTGGATTGTTTTTATTGTTATTATGTGTGAAATGTTTTAAGTTTCATGTGGGATGCTCCGCTATTCACTGGGAAACGTCTTCTCATTTTGCACTGTGCAACTGTTGCTTTGCAAGATGACAATAAAGGTTGATTGATTGATTGATTCCAACACAAGATATATTTTTTTGTCTTCCAGGTTTCCCGCAAGAGGATGCAGCCGAGATTGCTGTGTCGACCATTAAGGAATGGCTAGCTGACAAACGAAGTCTGGTATGTAATCTCTCTGCTACTTTGGTCAGTGAAAGCGTCGAACTGTTTAACTCCTGGATCATTTGTTTGGTGGATTGAATCTTTATATTCCGTGAACCCAGAGCAGTCGGCAACTAAAACCCCTGTCCCACTGTACGAGTTCATTCCAAGAGCTCTCCCGAGTTAAAAAAAAAAATCAAACTCGTGGTAAGCACGGAGAATGAACGTAGCGGGTACGTCGGAGCTCGGGGACGTCTCTTAGCGGCTCATAACGCTAACGGCAGGTACTCAGGAAGACTCGCTAATGGCAGGTACTCGGGAAGACTCGTGAAGATTTTTCAACATGTTGATAAATGGCCACGAGAGCCCCGAGTACCGACGAGCGGCCATTACTGTAAATCTCCGAGTTCGAATCAGGGCAAACTCGGGAGAACTCTTGGAATGAACTCGTACCGTGGGACAGGGGTTTAGGTTTGAGATGCTTTTGGGTCGTTTTTCCTTGAACACAGTTATCAAGTAGACTCTCGATGGGTAATGCTACTGTGTATTTTAGCAGCCAGCTTTCCAAACTGGTAGGTGAGGCTGGAAAGGTGCCATCTACCGTGAAGTCCATCGACCCTCCGTTTCATCGTCTACGTCTCTCGTTTCCCTTTCCCCCGACTCCGTCTGAAGAAGGGTCTCAGTTTCAGTCCACTTTATTGTCACGTGTACCGAGGTGCACCAAGAGACCCACACCATCCTGGCCACACACTCATCTCCCTGCTACCTTCAGGTAGAAGGTACAGGAGCCTGAAGACTGCAACAACCAGGTTCAGGAATAGCTACTTCCCCACAGCCATCAGGCTATTAAACCTGGCTCGGACTAAACTCTGATAATTGGTGGCCCATTATCTGCTATTTGAACTTTATCAGTTTATTAGTTTATGTGTGTATATATTTATATTGTGGTATATGGACACACTGATCTGTTCTGTAGTCAATGCCTACTATGTTCTGTTGTGCTGAAGCAAAGCAAAAATGTCATTGTCCTATCAGGGACACATGACAATAATCTCACTTGAACGTGAACTTAAACTTGAAAGCTTTAGTTGCATGCTATCCAGTCAGCTGAAAGACAATACATGATTACAATCGAACCGTCTACAGTGTATGGATAGAGATTTAAGAGCGTGGAGCGATTGTAATATGAGTTAGTAGATCTGCACGCAGATAGTCACCTGGGTTGGGCGCCATCTTGGTAAGCTATAGAGTAGTGTCACTCATACTGTGGCTCCGCCCACATGCTAATTAGAGAGTTCTCTCTCTCTCTCTCTCTATTGGACTAGTAGTATGCATGCTGAGATGAAAGCTCTTTGAGTTACCTCTACAGAGTTGCAAATGAAAGACTATGGATTGAAAGATTGAAAAGACTAGGCTTGTATTCACTGGAGTTTAGAAGGATGAGGGGATTTCTTATAGAAACATATAAAATTATAAAAGGACTGGACAATCTAGATGCAGGTAAAATGTTCCCAATGTTGGGCGAGTCCAGAACCAGGGGCCACAGTCTTAGAATAAAGGGGTGGTCATCTAAGATTGAGGTGAGAAAAAAACTTTTTCACCCAGTGAGTTGTGAATTTATGGAATTCCCCGCCACAGAGGGCAGTGGAGGCCAAGTCACTGGATGGATTTAAGAGGGAGTTAGATAGAGCGTTAGGGGGTGGTGGAGTCAAGGGATATGGGGAGAAGGCAGGCACGGGTTATTGATAGGGGAAGACCAGCCATGATCACAATGAATGGTGGTGCTGGCTCGAAGGGCCGAATGGCCTCCTCCTGCACCTATTTGTCTATGTTTCTATGATTCTAATAACTTTGTGTGAGCCTGCTCATTATCCAACAGAAGCTTGGTGGGACCCCCTGTTCCTTTCTCCCAGAGATACTGCCTGACCCGCTGAGTTACTCCAGCTTTTTGTGTCTATCTTCGGTTGAAACCAGCACCTGCAGTTCCTTCCTGCATATTGTGTTTCTAACCTGATTTATCAAATCCAGTCACCAACATATAATCCTACTTTGTAGAGAACTATTTCCAAACGTGAAACCGCTTTTATACATGAGTTATGATGTTACACAAGCTGATAATATACTATTTTTTCCAAGTAGCTGACTGAATTAATTTTTTCCGAGTAGCTGACGTTTGCTCGGTTGGATTGTACGTTGAGCAAGACAACATCCAGTGGCAGGGAGCATCACCCCGTGGCTTTCTATTTATAAGTGAAAGAATTAGGCGTTGGTTGAATATTATCATAGTGATTTGAAATTCCCCACAGTC
The DNA here is from genome assembly GCF_028641065.1 of Leucoraja erinaceus. Classification (NCBI taxonomy): domain Eukaryota; kingdom Metazoa; phylum Chordata; class Chondrichthyes; order Rajiformes; family Rajidae; genus Leucoraja; species Leucoraja erinaceus. The sequence continues at coordinate 3,898,376 of NC_073384.1, read as the reverse complement.
TCTGATGAGGAGTGGGCCTCTGGAGAGAGACTGCATGACCACCTTGAATCTCATGATGATAGGGCACGCTGCTTGTGGAAAAGGAAAAGATAAGCAGCCAACATGTTGAAATCTCTCCGCAAGATAAAAATGCAAAAATGGAACCAATGGGGTGGCAGGGTGGAGCAGCGGTAGAGCTGCTGCCTCACAGCCCCTTGCAGAGACCCGGGTTCGATCCCGACTACGGGTGCTGTCTGTACGGAGTTTGCACGCTCTCCCCGTAACCGCGTTGGTTTTCTCCGAGATCTTCGGTTTCCTCCCACACTCCTAAAACGTACAGGTTTGTTGGTTAATTGGCTTGGTGTAAATGTAAATGGCCCCAAGTGTGTGTTGGATAGTGTTAGTGTGCGGGGATCGCTGGTCGATGCGGACTCGGTGGGCCGAAGGGCCTGTTTCCAATCTGTAATTGAAACTAAAACAAAAAGAACTGACACGGTATCTTCAAGGCTTTATCAGTTAGACAATAGACAATAGACAATAAGTGCAGGAGTAGGCCATTTGGCCCTTCGAGCCAACACCGCCATTCAATGTGATCATGGCTGATCATCCACAATCAGTACCCCGTTCCTGCCTTCTCCCCATATCCCCTGACTCCGCTATCTTTAAGAGCACTGTCTAGCTCTCTCTTGAAAGCATTCAGACAACTGGCCTCCACCGCCTCCACCGCCCTCTGAGGCAGAGAATTCCACAGACTCACAACTCTCTGTGTGAAAACGTGTTTCCTCGTCTCCGTTCTAAATGACTCATCCTTTATTCTTAAACTGTGGCCTCTGGTTCTAGACTCCCCCATCACCGGGAACATGTCTCTAGCGTGTCCGAATCCTTAATAATCTTATATGTTTCAATAAGATTCCCTCTCATTCTTCTAAATACCAGGGTATACAAGCCCAGCCGCTCCATTCTATCAACATATGACAGTCCCGCCATCCCAGGAATTAACCTCGTGAACCTACGCTGCACTCCCTCAATAGGAAGAATGTCCTTCCTCAAATTTGGAGACCAAAACTGCACACAATACTCCAGGTGTGGTCTCACTAGGGTCCTGTACAACTGCAGAAGAACCTCTTTGTTCCTATACTCAACTCCTCTTGTTATGAAGGCCAACATGCCATTCGCTTTCTTCACTGCCTGCTGTACCTGCATGCTTACTTTCAGTGACTGATGAACAAGGACCCCCAGATCTCGTTGTACTTCCCTTTTTCCCAATTTCACACCATTCAAATAATAATCTGCCTTCCTGTTTTTGCCACCAAAGTGGATAACCTCACCTTTATCTGCATTAAACTTCATCTGCCATGCATCTGCCCACTCACCCAACCTGTCCAAGTCACCCTGCATTCTCATAGCATCCTCCTCACAGTTCACACTCCTACCCAGCTTTGTGTCATCTGGTAATTTGCTTGTGTTACTTTGAATCCCTTCATCTAAATCATTGATGTATATTGTAAATAGCTTCAGTCCCAGCACCGAGCCTTGCTGTGCCCCACTAGTCACTGCTGCCATGTCTTATGAAGAAAGACTGGATAGACTTGGTTTATACTCTAGAATTTAGGAGATTGAGAGGGGATCTTATAGAAACTTACAAAATTCTTAAGGGGTTGGACAGGCTAGATGCAGGAAGATTGCTCCCGATGTTGGGGAAGTCCAGGACAAGGGGTCACAGTTTAAGGATAAGGGGGAAATCCTTTAAAACGAAGATGAGAAGAACTTTTTTTCACGCAGAGAGTGGTGAATCTCTGGAACTCTCTGCCACAGAGGGTAGTCGATGCCAGTTCATTGGCTATATTTAAGAGGGAGTTAGATGTGGCCCTTGTGGCTAAGGGGATCAGGGGGTATGGAGAGAAGGCAGGTACGGGATACTGAGTTGGATGATCAGCCATGATCATATTGAATGGCGGTGCAGGCTCGAAGGGCCGAATGGCCTACTCCTGCACCTAATTTCTATGTTTCTATGTGTTCTATTCTGAAAGGGACCCGTTAATCCCTACTCTTTGTTTCCTGTCTGCCAACCAATTTTCTACCCTACCCTCAATACTATGTGCTCTAATTTAGCCTGGGCCAGGCACAGAGCTGGGAGAATGATTGGTAGCAATGGGATTGATTGGTGACAGCGAACCATCAACAGTATCAATAACTGTGATATAAGGGCAGTATATCTGCAATATAGAAAGTGCTGTCAAATATTGCACATTCCCAATGAAAGAGCCAATTCCACAACGCAATCTTCTGTAAACCTGGACAATTCATCAGATATAATCCCAGAATCTGGAATTGGCTTCCGAGTTAATGTCAAAATTTGATTTGAAATGCAGGTGATTAGTTTAGTTTGGTTTAGCGATACAGCTCGGGGAAAAGGCCCTTCGGCCCACCGAGTCTGCACCGACCCGTGATCCCCGCACATTAACACTCTCCTTGGGGCCAATTTTTAAAAACATTTATACCAAACCAATTAACCTACAAACCTGTACGTCTTTGGAGCGTGGGAGGAAACCGAAGATCACGTAGAAAACTAACGCCAGTCTCAGGGAGAGCGTGCAAACTCCGTACAGACAGCACCCGTAGTCAGGATTCAACCCGGGTCTCTGGCGCTGTGAGGCAGCGACTCTATACCCTGAGCCACAGTGCCACAACGAGCCATGGGGGAGGGGTGGGGACCTCATGTTACAGCAGCTTGGGTAATGGAAATATACCCTTCTGGAATTCACAAATTACTACAAAAAAAAAATAGTTAAGAAATGGAATGAAAATTCCCCCCCAAGGATAATACTGATAATACCATTTTGTTTCAACTCGCATTATTTGATACATATGCAGGATTACGGATATAGGAGAGGGGAGAAGTGGGAGTGGGCAGGGTGCAGCTCTTCCTTGATTATGCTGCAGCCTTGTCAAGGCAGCATGTGGTATAAATGGAGTCAATGGAAGGGAGGTTGGTTTGTGTCACGGTCTGGGCTGCGTTCCACAATGCGCTGCAGATTCTGGCGGTCTTGGATGCAGCTGTTCCCAAACCGAGCTGTGGTGCATCCCGACAAAATGCTTTCTACGGTGCATCTGTAGAAGTTGGTGAGAGTTGCAAGGGAACATGCCAAACATCCTAAAGGGCCTGCCCCACTTACGCAATTTTTTTCGGCGACTTCCAGCACCCGTCATGGCCGCAGCAGGTCGCCGAAAATGTTCAACATGTTGTGAAAATCCAGCGGCGACCGGAACAAGGTACGACTGTTTGGGCGACTACTCACGACCATACAGGCGTCACCCCGCGACATGTGAGTGGGATAGGCCCTTAGGCACTCTGAGGAAGTGGAGGCGTTCGTGTGCTTTCTTAGTCCGAAACATGCAGATGCTGGTCATACCAAAGCTAGGCATCATTGTGCTGGAGTAACTCTGCGGGTCAGGCAGCATCTCTGGGGAACAGGGGTGGGTAAAATTTCAGGTTGGGACCCTTCTTCTGACCCTTCAATCTATCCCTGCATATCCCTGTGTTTGATATAATTGCACCATCACAGTGTGCAGTCTAGGTTAGTTGTGATTATAGTTAATCACAGTCAGCCGACAGGGATGATTGCAATATTATATGTAACTAGACCAAGTGGGACCCCTTGGGTCCCTGTCACACGGGAGGCCTGGTCACCCAACGCAACCTGTTCCTCAACGCAATATTCCACCACTCACCCATAGCCCCCACAGGAGGTCTGGTCCCCCAACGCAACCCGTTCCCCAACGTAATATTCCACCACTCACCCTTAGCCGACAACTGCGCCGAGGCTGCTCATTTCGCCTTATGCACCCTCCCGCATTTGCACTTGCTAGCTAGCAGGGCAGGACTCAGTGTACTTGGATAGCAACAATGTTGTGAGCAGGGCTACAATCCCATTGTGACGATACAGCTGTAAGCACAGGGGAAAAAGCAGTTTCTTTTTCAAGTCTCTTCAGAGTTTTGAACATTTTGATTAATAACTCGTGAAATAATGCATGAATTGTTCAGATAAGGCGATTTTTGACTTCACGGGATAAATCTCTACTGGAATATGTAAAAACTTTACCGTTAGAGCGTTATTTTTTTTGCGAAGATGTGATCGCATTAGTACCCCCTTGTCTAACACCATTGCTAACCCCAAATGGGGCTGAGACCCTATTGCCCCATTTTATTTGCATAGTCTGGTGGGCATACCGATAAACCAGAATTCTAACAATGTATTCAGGCTGCCCTCTTTGACTCATTTTACCAACTTATCAGTATCATTGTATATCTTAAACACATTTAGGGTGGCATGGTTTGTTAAGAAAGAACTGCAAATGCTGGAAACATCACAGGTGGACAAAAGTGTTGGAGAAACTCTGCGGCTGAGGAGAGAAGGAATAGGCGACGTTTCGGGTCGAGTCCCTTCTTCAGCCTGATGTCGGGGGGGGGCGGGAAAAAGAAAGGAAGAGGCGGAGACAGTGGGCTCGTGGGAGAGCTGGGCAGGGGCGGGGAAGGAGGGAGAAAGCAAGGACCATCTGAAATTGGAGAAGTCAATGTTCATACCGCTGGGGTGTAAACTACCCAAGCGAAATATGAGGTGCTGTTCTTCTCCGGGATCTCTTTTTTCCTCACACATTCCAAAGACGTACAGGTTTGTACGTGAATTGGCTTGGTATAAGTGTAAATTTTCCCTAAGAGTATGTATTTTGGTGTGCGTTGATCGCTGGTCGGTGCAGACTCGGTGGGCCGAAGGGCCTGTTTCCGCGCTGTATCTCGAAAACCAAAACATCGGCAAGAACGTACAAACTGCATAACGGATATTCGAATTGCATACAATTTGAACCACATTTTTTTATTAGTTTTTGCAGCCCCAAAATTAACTTAATTCCCACATAATTATTCAAAAGCAAGGGTGCATTTTCAATTCAGGTCCACTCTGATTTATGCAAATTCACAACAATTAGGTAGCTCTGTGTAATTTAGATTAATTGTCAATTCGGGTAAATGTTAATCGCCAGCCTTCAGGTGAATGATTCGTGTAACATGGTGCCCAAAGTCTGATTTACTGTTATTTATTTCAGTTGTAATCTTTAACTGGTTGTACCCCGAGTGAATCTGTGGGGATTTTTTCCCCACCTATGATTCCACAGATAATTTTGAGTCGCCTTTTGCTGCTCCAGATTGTTTCTGTCATACACACAGCAGCACGGTGGCGCAGCGTTAGAGTTGCTGCCTCACAGCGCCGGAGACCCGGGTTCAGTCCTGACCACGGGTGCTGTCTGTACGGAGTTTGTACGCTCGCCCCGTGACCCGCGTGGGGTTTTCTCCGGATGCTCCGGTTTCCTCCCACACTCCAAAGACGTACAGGTTTGTAGGCTAATTGGCTTTGGTTAAAATTGTAAATTGTCCCTCATGTGTGTAGGATAGTGTTAGTGTGCGTGCATCGCTGGGTCGCAGAGATCCAGACAGCTGTGTCTCTAAACTAAGCTGTTGTGGTTACCCTTCCTTGCAGTTATTTCAAAATGTTTGTGTTACTTTTATTTATTACTGGACTAAGTGACCAGGCCTCCCAGTTACACGGTAGGCCTGGTCCCCAAACGCAACCCATTCCCCAACACAATATTCCACCACTCACCCGATCCCCCAACGCAGTGTTCCACCACCACTTGTGGGGGCGGGTGGTTGTGGGGGGGGGGGCATGTGGGCCGTTGTGGGGCAGGGCCGCTTGTGGGGTGGGTGTGTGTGGGTGGGGGGGGGTGTGTGTGTGGGGTGGGGGGTGTGTGGGCAGGGGGGCTTGTGGGGGGGAGGCGTGTGTGAGGGGGGGGGAGTGTGCTCGGAGAAAAGACGGAGGAAGAGCCATGGTGGAGAGGGGGGCATCACGGGGGAGGGGGGGAGGAGCCTTGAAGGGGACCAGTGGGGTAGTGGCTGGAATTGGCGGTGCGATGGGGACTCACAGCGGGTGTTTGTCGTTTACCACCACCGGGATCAGAGTCTCTGCTTTCCGTTTGGCGACATCTCCAGGCTGGGCTGGGTCTCCCATGCAGCTGCTGCTGCTAGGGGCAGGGGCTGCTGCTAGGGGCGGGGCTGCTGCTGGGGGCGGGGGGCTGCTGCTGGGGGCGGGGCTGCTGCTCCAGGCTTGGGGGGCGGGAGCTGCTGCTGGGGGGGGGTGGGGGGGCTGCTGCTGGGGGCGGGGCTGCTGCTGGGGGCGGGGCTGCTGCTGGGGGCAGAGCTGCTTTATGTCCCTCCGACAGTCTGGTTGGAAACCTCCGCCGGCCATCCTCAGCTCCAGTAAAGATGCGATGGGGCAGGAAGGGGTGGATCTTCCTGGGGAGCGACAGGGGAAGAGACTAATTTTTAAACCGCGCTAACTTTTACGACATTCCACCGATCAGAACAAAACTTGGCGCACTCGAGAACGGTGAGTGAACTGGTGAAAAATCGTAGCGCTATCGTGAACCGTTTTTGCGCAAATAGAAAGACCGTCAAACCGGAAGATAACAAGATCAGAGTTTTAGTTATGTATAGATACATATAGATATAGATATAGATATAGATATAGATAGATATACTTCACACTTACACACAAAGGTACCAGGAACTGCAGATGCTGGAACCTTACGTAGGACAAAGTGCTGGAGTAACTCAGTTGGCCAGGCAGCATCTGCGGAAGGAGTGGACGGTGACATTTCGGGTCAGGACTCTTTTTCAGGCTGATCAAGAGTTTTCAGTCTGATCAGCCTGACCCGAGACATCATCCATCCATTCCCTCCGCAGATGCTGCCTGACCCACAGAGTTTGTGTTCCCTCCAGCACAGTGATGAGACACTGAGGAGCACCTTCAGCAACAGACTGGTTCCACCAGGAGGCAGTACAGAGCGCCACAGGAGACCCTTCTTCCCTGTGGCTATCAAACTGTACAACTCCTTCCCCTTCTGTCGTGGGGTAGACTGACCTCACCTTCCCCCCCCCCCCTCCCCCCTTCCAATCTTTGTACATCTCCAATCCTGGACATTCCATTCGTCACTTTAGTTTCATGTTTCATGTATTTTGTGTTTTATGACTGTTGGCATATCATAGAAACATAGAAAATAGGTTCAGGAGTAGGCTTTTTCCGCATATCCCTTGATTCCGTTAGCCCCAAGAGCTATATCTGCTTTCTTGAAAACATCCAGTGAATTGGCCTCCACTGCCTTCTGTGGCAGAGAATTCCGCAGATTCACAACTCTCTGGGTGAAAACGTTTTTCCTCATCTCAGTCCTAAATGGCTGACCCCTTATTCTTAAACTGTGTGACCCCTGGTTCTGGACTCCCCCAACATGGGGAACATTTTTCCTGCATCTAACCTGTCCAATTCCTCAAGAATGTTATATGTTTCTGTAAGATCACCTCTCATCCTTCTAAAATCCAGTGAATACAAACAAGCCCAGTCATATGTCAGTCCCGCCATCCTGGGAATTAACCTGGTGAACCTACGCTGCACTCCCTCAATAGCAAGAATTTCCCTCCTGGGACAAATGACGTTCTATCGTATCATATTGTACCTTGTGTTACATAGAAACATAGAAAATAGGTGCCAGCACCGCCATTCAATATGATCACGGCTGATCATCCAAATCAGTACCCCGTTCCTGCTTTCTCCCCATATCCCTTGATTCCTTTAGCCCGATTTATCAGCCATGATCATATTGAATGGCGGTGCAGGCTCGAAGGGCCGAATGGCCTACTCCTGCACCTATTTTCTATGTTTCTATGAAGAGCTAAATCTAACTGCCTCTTGAAAATTCCTGAGAATTGGCCTCCACTGTCTCCTGTGGCAGAGAATTCCACAGATTCACATCTCTGAGTGAAAATGTTTTTCCTCATCTCAGTCCTAAATGACCGACCCCTTATTCTTAAACTGTGTGACCCCTCTATTCTGCACAATGATTGAGATACAGCATGGAATCCCAGTGCAGTGGATGAGCAGTGTGGTTAGAAACATCGAGTGAAATTCACTGAGGTAATCTACTCACCACTGTGTGACAGGGGGGCTGAACCATTAGCCTTGACAATATAACATTCGAGAATTATATTCACTGATATAGAATTCCTTTCATCCCAGCACCAGTGGGCACGTGTTGAGAGACCAAATCATGTTTTCTTCACTGGAGGTTGAATTGAATTCATTTGTTACACACGGTAATGAAACTCAATTGCATTTCTTGGCTTTGAATCAAGTAATGTTTCCAGCTTGATCTGTTTGTGTGGGAGCATTGCACACACAGTGGATGCTCATGTGACTGTAGTTGAATCAGATGTTTGTTTCGCTCTGTGTGTTTGTGGAATTTAACCAGTTCTCCTGCTTCACTCATCATTTGGCTCCCAATGACATTACCCTGCATTAATAATAATAATAATAATAATAAATAATAATAATAACAATAATAATAATAACAATAATAATAATAATAATAATAACAATAATAATAATAATAATAATAACAATAAATAATAATAATAATAATAACAATAATAATAATAAATAACAATAATAATAATAATAATAATAAACAATAATAATAATAATAATAATAATAATAATAATAATAATAATAATAATAATAATAATAATAATAATAATAATAATAATAATAATAATAATAATAATAATAATAATAATAACAATAATAATAATAAATAACAATAATAACAATAATAATAATAATAATAACAATAATAATAATAATAATAACAATAATAAGAACAATAATAATAATAACAATAATAATAATAATAATAATAATAATAATAATAATAATAATAACAATAATAACAATAATAATAACAATAATAATAATATAATAATAACAATAATAATAATAATAATAATAATAACAATAATAATAATAATAATAATAATAATAACAATAATAATAATAATAATAATAATAATAATAATAATAATAATAATAATAATAACAATAATAATAATAATAATAATAATAATAATAATAATAATAATAATAACAATAATAATAATAATAATAATAATAATAACAATAATAATAATAATAATAATAATAATAATAATAATAATAATAATAATAATAATAATAATAATAATAATAATAATAATAATAATAATAATAACAATAATAATAATAATAATAATAATAATAATAATAATAATAATAATAATAATAATAATAATAATAATAATAATAATAATAATAATAATAATAACAATAATAATAATAATAATAATAATAATAATAATAATAATAATAACAATAATAATAATAATAATAATAATAATAATAATAATAATAATAATAATAATAATAATAATAATAATAATAATAATAATAATAATAACAATAATAACAATAATAATAATAATAACAATAATAATAATAATAATAATATATTTTATTGTCATTACACATCAGTACAACAAGACTTAGTATGCAGCTTCCAACCGATGTCAAAAAAATAAAATAAAGAAATAAATTCTGCAACATGGCCATCTGAGGGAGACAGGCCAGGGGGGGTGGGGGGCACTCAGCAGGGCCGGTTCAGAGCCGCTATAGCTCTGGGAACAAAGCTGTTTCTGAGTCTGGAGGTTCGGGCGTAGAAGGCCTTGTAACGTCTGCCGGAGGGAAGTAGTTCGAACAGTCCGTTACAAGGGCGTGAGGAATAAGATCCATTAAATAAGATCACATCCAGATCCATTAAGTCTGGATCTGGATGTGGATCTGCATGTAGTACGCGGAAAAGCTCTGGGTAAAGCATCACTCAGCGCTATGATGGTGGTGGGCGTGCTAGTCGACATGGAGGTGCTTTTGGAGTGTGTCTTTGTATGTGTTGATGTTTTGGAGATCTCTTTTTTTGGGGAATTTATTTTCTCAGAAGCAATTGTACATGAATAAGGCAAGCCGCAGATGCTGACAATCTGAAATAAAAACAGTAAATACAGTGAATAAATCCACATCCAGATCCAGACTTAATGGATCTGGATGTGATCTTATTTAATGGATCTTATTCCCCCCCCCCCCCCATCCCTAGCATCGGTTTTAAATGCGTTCAACCATTCTGTTGTTGAAGACATTTACTGAAAGGAGAAATTGATCTGCTTTTTCAGCCAAAACAAGCCGAATGTTTTCTAAATGTAGTGTCTCGGACATGTCAGTCTACATCTTCACCGTGGGGTTTTGGAGATCTCTGATGCTGGCTGGTACCGTGTACATAGAAACATAGAAACATAGAAAATAGGTGCAGGAGTAGGCCATTCGGCCCTTCGAGCCTGCACCGCCATTCAATATGATCATGGCTGATCACCCAACTCAGTATCCTGTACCTGCCTTCACTCCAGAATATGTGTGTTATGATTGTGTTTATAATTTGTTTGGTTGTTTTGTTGTTTGTCTTTTGCACAAAAGTCCGCGAGCATTGCCACTTTCATTTCACTGCACATCTCGTATGTGTATGTGACAAATAAACTTGACTTGACTTGACTTGACTCCATACCCCCTGATCCCTTTAGCCACAAGGGCCACATCTAACTCCCTCTTAAATATAGCCAATGAACTGTGGCCTCAACTACATTCTGTGGCAGAGAATTCCAGAGATTCACCACTCTCTGTGTAAAAAATGGTTTTCTCATCTCGGTCCTAAAAGATTTCCCCCTTATCCTTAAACTGTTCCAATCCCTTGCTGTCTTGAAGAAAAACGAGTTAGAAAATGCTCATGAAGTGCCGTGCGGAATGAAATTATTTCCAGGTTGGTCGCTTCTGGTTGACGTGTCTATGGGGGCTTGGGTTAACTGGACGTGGTCCTCCATCTTTAAATCAATAGCGGTATTCTTGATCTTGTGGAATGTTGTCAGTCTGATGAACGTGTAGTAGGCGGATGAAGTTTAAGGTCCTTTATCATGCTGGATAATACTGGCTCTGCCACTTGTAGAATAGAATAGAATGCCTTTTATTGCCATTCAAACAGACAAGGTTTGAACAAAATTTCATTCCTACAATCATGACAATACAAAAAAAAAAAGACACACACTTAACACAATTTCCACAAGCATCCATCGCAGTGAATCTAACACAATTTACACAAACATCCATCGCAGTGAATCTCAAACACGATGTTAAAGCCCCCGGCGGGTGATGGTAAGTCCCGTGGTCGTTTAAGCCGCGCCGGGCGATGTTAGACCCCGTTCCGAGTCCTATAAACCCCCCGATTCCGGCGTGAGAAGTTGCCGTTGCGGGAGCTCTGAAAAGCGGTCTCCCACCAGGGACCCGCGAGCGAGTTCCCGATGTTCCTGTCCACCGGGCCTGCGGCCGGAGCCTCCGAAGCTCCGAAGTCGGGTCGCAGCCGCGCGCCACCGCATCTCTCAGGTTCGTTCCGGTTGTAGTTGTCTGATATGAATGTTGCTGCTCTGTTTTGCACTGCCTGGATCTTATTGATGTTCCCTGGAGTGAAAGGATCCCACATGGAGCAGCAATATTCAACATGTTGACACACAAGGATTTTATATGCTTGGATCTTAACTTCTTTGGATGCATTTTTCAGATTGCGACAGGAAGCAAAGAGTAGGAGTAAACGGGTCCTTTTCACAATGGGCAGGCAGTGACTAGTGGGGTACCGCAAGGCTCAGTTCTGGGACCCCAGCTATTTACGATATATATCAATGATTTGGACAAGGGAATTGAATGCAGCATCTCCAAGTTTGCGGATGACACGAAGCTGGGGGGCAGTGTTAGCTGTGAGGAGGATGCTAGGAGGCTGCAAGGTGACTTGGATAGGCTGGGTGAGTGGGCAAATGCATGGCAGATGCAGTATAATGTGGATAAATGTGAGGTTATCCACTTTGGTGACAAAAACAGGAAAGTAGATTATTATCTGAATGGTGGCTGATTAGGAAAGGGGGAGATGCAACGAGACCTGGGTGTCATGGTACACCAGTCATTAAAAAGTAGGCATGCAGGTGCAGCAGGCAGTGAAGAAGGCGAATGGTATGTTAGCATTCATAGCAAAAGGATTTGAGTATAGGAGCAGGGAGGTTCTACTGCAGTTGTACAGGGTCTTGGTGAGACCACACCTGGAGTATTGCATACAGTTTTGGTCTCCTAATCTGAGGAAAGACATTCTTGCCATAGAGGGAGTACAGAGAAGGTTCACCAGACTGATTCCTGGGATGTCAGGACTTTCATATGAAAAAAGACTGGATAGACTCGGTTTGTACTCGCTAGAATTTAGAAGATTGAGGGGGGATCTTATAGAAACGTACAAAATTCTTAAGGGGTTGGACAGGCTAGATGCAGGAAGATTGTTCCCGATGTTGGGGAAGTCCAGAAGAAGGGGTCACAGTTTAAGGATAAGGGGGAAATCTTTTAGGACCGAGATGAGGAAAACTTTTTTTCACACAGAGAGTGGTGAATCTCTGGAATTCTCTGCCGCAGAAGGTAGTTGAGGCCAGTTCATTGGCTATATTCAAGAGGGAGTTAGATGTGGCCCTTGTGGCTAAAGGGATCAGGGGGTATGGAGAGAAAGCAGGTACAGGATACTGAGTTGGATGATCAGCCATGATCATATTGAATGGCGGTGCATGCTCGAAGGGCCGAATGGCCTACTCCTGCACCTATTTTCTATGTTTCTATGAAAGCCAATGACACTGCTGGCTTTAGCTGTTGCCCCTTCCATGTGCTTGTCCCATTTCATGTTTCATGTTCAGACAAAGTAACTCCTAAGTATTTATGACTAGAAACTGCCTCCAGCTGATGTCCAGAGAGTGTATAGGAATGATGGATTGGTTTAGGTTTCCTAGTAAAACGCATGACATTACATTTTTCTGGTTTGAACATTGTTTGCCATTTCTTCTCCCATCTCTCTAATGAGCGCAGATGAGCAATGAGCAATGAGCTCTCCAGTCAGCCCATTGCACCTTGCACTGGGACTATTGGGAATCCTGAGGATGAGAAAAATGCAATTTAAGTACTTAACTTACTTTAGAGAAAACATGCTTGTTGTAGTAATCGTGGTCATTCGTAGGAAACATGCGGTCATCTAAAATGGATATGACATGAAATCATTCTTGTAAACTGTCAACAATTGTCTCTTTTTAAAAAACTGCATATTCCAACGTCAGTTGTTGGTTCATACCAAAGGTGGACACAAAATGCTGGAGTAAGTCAGCGGGTCAGGCAGCATCTGTGGAGAACATGGATAGGTGACGTTTCACAGAGTGCTGGAGTAACTCAGCGGGTCAGGCAGCATCTGTGGAGAACATGGATAGGTGACGTTACACAGAGTGCTGGAGTAACTCAGCGGGTCAGGCAGCATCTGTGGACAACATGGATAGGTGACGTTTCACAGAGTGCTGGAGTAACTCAGCGGGTCAGGCAGCATCTGTGGAGAACATGGATGGGTGATGTTTCACAGAGTGCTGGAGTAACTCAGCGGGTCAGGCAGCATCTGTAGAGAACATGGATAGGTGACGTTTCACAGAGTGCTGGAGTAACTCAGCGGGTCAGGCAGCATCTGTGGAGAACATGGATAGGTGTTTCACAGAGTGCTGGAGTAACTCAGCGGGTCAGGCAGCATCTGTGGAGAACATGGATAGGTGACGTTTCACAGAGTGCTGGAGTAACTCAGCGGGTCAGGCAGCATCTGTGGAGGACATGGATAGGTGACGTTTCACAGAGTGCTGGAGTAACTCAGCGGGTCAGGCAACATCTCTGGAGAACATTTGAAAACATTTTGAGTAAGGATTCTTCTTGAAAACGGTCCTGTCTCGAAAAGTCACCTATCCATGTTCTCCAGAGATGCTGCCTGACCTGCTGAGTTACTCCAGCGTTTTGTGTCTATTGTTGGTATAAACCAATATTTGCAGTTCCTTGTTATTCCATTTATCCAACTGAAGTTGGAATATGCAGTTTTTAAAAAGAGATATTTGCTGACAGTTTAAAATAATGATTATATTCGATTGGTTAAATTGATTGTAGCTTCATTATGGCACATCAGTTAAACCATTCCATCAAGTTTATATTTGTAGGTTTCACAATGAACAAATATTCGGGCGGCACAGTGGTAAAGTCGCTGCCTCATATTGTCGCCGCTCGTCAATGCGTCGTCACGGCGTGAATTTTTCAGTGACCTGATACGTCAGTCAACGATGCCGGCAGTCGCCGAAAAAATCGCCAAGTGGGACAGGCCCTTCGGGCAGCAACTTGTACCGCTGCGCCACCGCGCCGCCTTGTGTAGCCTGAATCAGTAGCTCACCGCCATTAACCACAGGGAAGAAGCTGGATCTGTTATTAATCATTCTGCCTAATTGAATGCGAGTGCAACATTCATGCAGAACCAGAGGAACTTGAACCCAGTGACATGAATAGTGAGTTACACAGAAAAGCTGGAGAAACTCAGCGGGTGCAGCAGCATCTATGGAGCGAAGGAAATAGGCAACGTTTCGGGCCGAAACCCTTCTTCAGACATTTCGGCCCGAAACGTTGCCTATTTCCTTCGCTCCATAGATGCTGCTGCACCCGCTGAGTTTCTCCAGCTTTTCTGTGTAACCTTCGATTCTCCAGCATCTGCAGTTTTCCCTCTAAACACATGAATAGTGAATTTGCTCTGGTCATTCAGGCAAAGAAAAATGGTGCTAAATAGTTTACGTCTGCAACTCCATTTATTATGGTGGATTTGAAATTCAAATCTCTTAAAGCAATATTCACAATGTCCCATTCACCCCCTGTAAATGACTGCTGGTGTGGGAGGGGGGGGATCAGATAGAATCATCCCCAACTCTTTTCATTTGGCCTTTTGTAAAACTCAGATGAATAGTGTGTGAAAGATGAATCTTCCCAACCAGGAATTCTGTCAACGATGGAACTAATTCTCATCTTTTGCCTCACGCTGCCGTTATAGATCACCAGCCCGGCGTCTAGTTTTGCATGAAATATTTTTATTTTCCTTGGTTCTTGGTTTCTTGGTCCTCCAAAATATTCCAAATGGAATTTAAACTAGAGGTGGATATTCCGAGGTCTGATGTACACCCACAGAACCTTGGGCATCCGTTCCCCTTTAGATCGTAGAACACGCAGAAATTATCTCAGAGATAGTTATAGACAATAGACAATAGACAAGAGGTGCAGGTGTAGGCCATTCGACCCTTCGAGCCAGCACCGCCATTCAATGGGATCATGGCTGATCATCCCCAATCAGTACCCCGTTCCTGCCTTCTCCCCATATCCCCTGACTCCACTATCTTTAATAGCCCTATCTAGCTCTCTCTTCAAAGCATCCAGAGAACCTGCCTCCACCGCCCTCTGAGGCAGAGAATTCCACAGACTCACCACTCTCTGTGAGAAAAAGTGTTTCCTCGTCTCCGTCCTAAATGGCTTACTCCTTATTCTTAAACTGTGGCCCCTGGTTCTGGCCTCCCCCACCATCGGGAACATGTTTCCTGCCTCTAGCGTGTCCAAGCCCTTAACAATCTTATATGTTTCAATGAGATACCCTCTCATCCTTCTAAACTGTACAAGCCAGCCGCTCCATTCTCTCAGCATATGACAGTCCCGCCATCCTTGGAATTAACCTTGTAAACCTACGCTGCACTCCCTCAATAGCAAGAATAGCCTTCTTCAAAATAGGGGACCAAAACTGCACACAATACTCCAGCTGTGGTCTCACTAGGGCTCTGTACAACTGCTGAAGGACCTCTTTGCTCCTATATTCGATTCCTCTTGTTATAAAGGCCAACATGCCATTCACTTTCTTCACTGCCTGCTGAACCTGCATGCTTACTTTCATAAGAAGACTTTCTAAAGAAGGGTTTCGGCCCGAAACGTCGCCTGTTTTCTTCGCTCCATAGATGCTGCTGCACCCGCTGAGTTTCTGCAGCAATTTTGTGTACCTGCTTACTTTAATAGACTGATGTACAAGGACCCCCAGATCCCATTGTACTTCCCCTTTTCCCAACTTGTTATGATGGAGTGCTGCTTCCGGAGCTAAACCCAATGGTCCGTGGTCACCTCTGCCTGGATTGATCCGAACCTGGACCCAGACACTGTACAACATTGGGACAGGAAGAGGCGATTCAGGCCTGAGAATTACCACAGTATTCAATCAGATGATGACCGCTGCTCATTGTTTTTGTCGCTCGCAGAAGGTGCTTGGTGTGCACGATTAATAAACATGCACTGCCCTAAAAAACAAAATAATGGTGTTTAACTTTCTAGAGATGCCAGGAGGCAGTTCTGGACCAAACCCGTCACAGCAGCTCAGCGGTAGAGTTGCTGCCTCCCAGCGCCAGATACCCGGGTTCCATCCTGACTACGGGGTTGCTGTCTGTACGGAGTTTGCACGCTCTCCGTGTCCGCATTGGTTTTTCTCCGGGTGCTCCGGTTTCCTCCTGCCGTCCAAAGACAAGCCGGTTTGCAAGTTAATTGGCTTCTGAACATTGTAAATTGTTCCTTGTGTGAAGAAAAGTGTTATGGGCCGGTCCCACTTAAGCCCCTGCCCCACTTTCCCGAGATACTCACAAATTCTCCCGCGTTTTCCCCTTGATTCAAACTCAGAGAACGTACGTAGCGAGGCCGTAGGAGTCCGTAGATATTTTGCAGCGGCTCGTAATGCCAGCCGTAGGTACGCGGGGCATCGGGTAGGTCGGGACGTTTTCTCAGCATGTTGACAAATGTCCACGAGTAAAAAAAATAGCCCCGCGTACCTACGGCTATTACATACGACAGCACTTACGTCAACCTATGACAGCCTACGACAAGCTGGTCGCTTGTCGCTACCTCTAAAGCCTAAAATCTAAAGACAAGCACAGCTGAAACTGCAAAGTTGGGAAGATCTCTTCACTGCAGTGTGTCAAACCTAATACTAAAGTGGTTGATGATAAAACCGTGGTAGTAACTCCTTGCAAAGATAATGCCAATAGAAAAATCACCTGTCACACTGTGACACTGTACGATGCTGTTATGCTTCCTTAGTGACATAAATGACTATTCTGGTGTAGCTGTATTTAACAGCGCACACCCATGCATTGTCCATCTAAAGAAGCAGTCATTTGAATGATCATTTCATTCCCCCGCTAAACTTGCCGAAATCGATTCAAATTAATGTGGTGATACAACAGAGGTCCAAATCCAAGATGATGAAATCCACTTTGATTCCTTCTCCTCATTACAGTCCACTTATCCTGACCCCAGCAGAGACAGCACCAGTCGAGGACTTGCTTTTACGAGGCGCTGCTCATAAATTGCACGTGCTCTTCAGCCAATTAAATATTACTGACGCGTGGTCACAATTGTAAGGTAGGAAAGTCGACCGCTAAATGGCGCACAGAAAGATCATAAAAAGTAACGGCTTACACCGAAGATAGGCACAAAATGCTGGAGTAACTCAGCGGGTCAGGCAGCATCTCTGGTGAAAATGGATAGGTGACGTTTCGAGTTGGGGCTCTTCTTCAGACCTGACCCCGAAACATCGCCTATCCATGTTCACCAGAGATGCTGCCTGTCCCGTTGAGATGCTCCAACACTTCTGTGTCTATCTTTAGCGCTCGGAAATTTCCAGCTTACAGAAACGTGGCGATCATCGGTCAATATTTTTTAGGTAAAGGGAGAAGGGTCCCGACTGGAAACATCGTCTGTCTATGTTAGACAATAGACAATAGACAATGGGTGCAGGAGTAGGCCATTCGGCCCTTCGAGCCAGCACCGCCATTCAATGTGATCATGGCTGATCGTCCCCAATCAGTACCTCGTTCCTGCCTTCTCCCCATATCCCCTGACTCCGCTTTCTTTAAGAGCCCTATCTAGCTCTCTCTTGAAAGCATCCAGAGAACCGGCCTCCACCGCCCTCTGAGGCAGAGAATTCCACAGACTCACCACTCTCTGTGAGAAAAAGTGTTTCCTCCTCTCTGTTCTAAATGGCTTACTCCTTATTCTCAAACTGTGTGGCCCCTGGTTCTGGACTCCCCCAACATCGGGAACATGTTTCCTGCCTCTAGCGTGTCCAAGCCCTTAACAATCTTCTATGTTTCAATGAGATGCCCTCTCATCCTTCTAAACTCCAGAGTGTACAAGCCCAGCCGCTCCATTCTCTCAGCATATGACAGTCCCGCCATCCCGGGAATTAACATGTTCTCCAGAGATGCTGCTTAAACCGCGGAATTACTCCAGCACTTTGTGTTCTAAACAAGATTCCAGCATCTGCAGTTCCTTCCCACACTGCAGGAGAAATATTCGGCAGGATCCCAATGGGAACTTCTCTTCTCTTCTTTGATATGGAATGGGTTCATTTATATCCATATGGCATTGGAATCTAATTGGGACCACGGCTCAGATTTGCGTCTGAAAGATCAGTTCAGTTCAGTTTATTGTCACGTGTACCGAGGTACAGTGAAAAGCTTGCGTTGTGTGCAAACCAGGCAGCAGATGCTTGTCTGCAAATACAGTCATTGTCTCCACCAGAATGTTTATCCTGGTTTATACACTTTGGTGGCAAGAACAGGAAGGCAGATTATTATCTGAATTGTGTTAAGTTGGGAAAAGGGTAAGTACAACAGGATCTGAGGGTCCTTGTTCATCAGTCACTGAATGTAAGCATGCAGGTACAGCAGGCAGTGAAGAAAGTGAATGGCATGTTGGCCTTCATGACAAGAGGAGTTGAGTAATAGGAGCAAAGAGGTCCTTCTGCAGTTGTACAGGGCCCTAGTGAGACCACACCTGGAGTATTGTGTCATATGTTGAGAGAATAGTGCGGCTGGGCTTGTATACTCTGGAATTTAGGATGAGAGGGGATCTTATTGAAACATATAAGATTATTAAGAGTTTGGACACACTAGAGGCAGGAAACATGTTAGAAACATAGAAACATAGAAAATAGGTGCAGGAGTAGGCCATTCGGCCTTTCGAGCCTGCACCGCCATTCAATATGATCATGGCTGATCATCCAGCTCAGTATCCTGTACCTGCCTTCTCTCCATACCCTCTGATGTCACAGTCTGCCCTCTCCTCATTCTCAACCACTTCACCTCCCAGTACTTTTCAACCGGTCCCTCCTTCTCCTCGCCTGCCACTCCCCTCTCATCAGCCCAACTCTCCTCACCTGTTGCACTCAGTTGCCTCTGATCACCAATTAACCCGGTATATAGACTCTCCTCACCGTTCACATAGTGCCAGATTGTTCTCAGCATTCATGCAAGACTCTCCAGCCACTTCTCGACTTCCTGCCTGGCTTCGACTCGCCTTTCGTCTGTCCCTCGTTGGTTTGTTTGCATGGTGTGTTGGATCTCCTGGTTACCGGACTTTCCGCTACCCCGACTACGTCTCCTGCCTGCCCCTCTTCGGAACCCTCGCTCAATCCTGAGCCTCTGTGTGAGTACGGTGTACCCATTCCTGTGTTACTACTCTGTGTTACAGTTTTCGTAATAAAGTTCATTACCAACTATACCTGCCTGATTCTGTGCTGCTATTGGGTCCAAGCTATATCCGTTACACCTGATCCCTTTAGCCACAAGGGCCACATCTAACTCCCTCTTAAATATAGCCAATGAACTGGCCTCAACTACCTTCTGTGGCAGAGAATTCCAGAGATTCACCACTCTGTGTGAAAAATGTTTTCCTCATCTCGGTCCTAAAAGATTTCCGCCTTATCCTTAAACTGTGACCCCCTTGTTCTGCACTTCCCCAACATCGGGAACAATCTTCCTGCATCTAGCCTGTCCAACCCCTTAAGAATTTTGTACGTTTCTATAAGATCCCCCCTCAATCTTCTAAATTCTAGCGTGTATAAGCTGAGTCTATTTAGTCTTTCTTCATATGAAAGTCCTGACATCCCAGGAATCAGTCTGGTGAACCATCTATGGCAAGAATGTCTTTCCTCAGATTAGGAGACCAAAACTGTACGCAATACGCAATGTTCCCGATGTTGGAAGAGTCCAGAACCAGAGGCCACAGTTTAAGAATAAGGGGTAAGCCATTTAGGACGGAGATGAGGAAAAACATATTCACACAGAGAATGGTGAGTCTGTGGAATTCTCTGCCTCAGAAGGCGGCAGAGGCCAATTCTCTGGAGTCTATCAAGAGAGAGCTAGATAGGGCTCTTAAAGATAGCGGAGTCAGGGGATATGGGGAGAAGGCAGGAACGGGGCACTGATTGTGGATGATCAACCATGATCAGAATGAATGGCGGTGCTGGCTCGAAGGGCTGAATGGCCTACTCTTGCACCTGTTGTCTATCGTGTTTTCACCCAGAATAGGTTATTGTCGACTTGTTTATTATTGTCAAGTGTACCAAGGGACAGTGAAAACCTTTTTTGTCGTGTGCTCTCCAGTCAGCTTAAAGACCACACATGGTTACCACCAAGCCATAACAGGATAAAAAGAATAACGTTTAGTACAAGATACAAGTCCAGTATAAAGTCAGACTGAAGAAGGGTCTCGACCTGAAACATCACCCATTCCTTTTCTCCAGGGATGCTGCCTGTCCCGCTGAGTTACTCCAGCGTTTTGTGTCTAACTTCGGTGTAAACCAGCATCTGCAGTTCCTTCCTACACGTAAAGTCTGATTAAAGATGGTTCAAGGGTTTCAAATGAGGAAGATATGAGGTTAGGGCCACCCTCTAGTTGTTGATAGGATGGTTCAGTTGCATAAAAGCAGCTGGGAAGAAACAGTCCCTGAATCTGGAGGTGTGAGTTTTCACACGTTTGTACCTTTTGCCTGTTGGGACCAAAGATCCTATAGCGAGCAAGATAGATCACTCGACGAAAAAGACGTAGTACGGTCATGGGCAGATTCGTGGGTAATTTTCGGCCCCATTTCCGTAACCGGCTTCCGTCTCCGCACCAAAGATCCCGTAGGATACTAGTGCGGAGACGGAAGCCGGTTACGGAATCATCCTCGTAAAATTAAAAGTTATTTGGGAAAAATCTTCTCCTCATTTTCAGAATTATAATTTATTAACACAAACTGTTCCCCCGCAACGTTGATTACTCTGCGAGTCGGGTCGGGTCGGGTTACGGAAATGGATGGAAAAAAAGGCCCACGTTCCTCTCCGTTGCGAACTACACGTCAGCCCATTGCATTTAGCAGGAGTGATCGATCTT
Source organism: Leucoraja erinaceus (assembly GCF_028641065.1). NCBI lineage: Eukaryota > Metazoa > Chordata > Chondrichthyes > Rajiformes > Rajidae > Leucoraja > Leucoraja erinaceus. The sequence continues at coordinate 3,877,280 of NC_073384.1, read as the reverse complement.
GCTCCGCTATAGGATCTTTGGTTGGGAGAGGGGAGAAGAGGGAGTGACCGGGGTGTGACTGGTCCTTGATTATGCTGCTGGCCTTGCCAAGGCAGCGTGAGGTGTAGATGGAGTCAAAGGAAGGGAGGTTGGTTTGCGTGACGGTCTTGTATTTTCCGTTTCTATTGCATATGGGATTTTTTTGTTCTTGTTCTCTTTCATTTTACTCGAAACAGGCCCGTTTATATTTCACTGACATGGGCAGGGGATTGATGGGAGTAACGCGCTTACCCTAAGGCATCCTCGAGGCAGACTGGCAACGATCAGAGGATCAACGAATAACACTGCCATGCTTTGTGAGCGAGGCAGACACACTATTTACACTGCGTATAGTTTAACATTTGGCACCTTGGCAACGTGCGTGGAGAAGGTCAAGTGGTTGTGTTGGACACATTCACACGATATTCCACAAGGAGAGATGAGGGGAATGTTTACAGCAGTTAAATACTGCAGGAGCAGGTGGAAAAAGTGCTCATTTTAATTTGGCATCACCGAAGCAGATGGGATATATATTCATGCCAACTTAAGATAGCACCAGCAGATGGGATATATGCTCATTGCAAATGAATGTAACCTCAACCTAATGGAACATCTATGCAACGGTTCTATAATCTAAGGTAGACAAAAGTGCTGGAGAAACTCAGCGGGTGCCGCAACATCTATGGAGCGAAGGAAATAGGCAACGTTTCGGGCCAAAACCCTTCTTCAGACTAGCTTCTAGAATAAAGTTATCCGGTCTAAAGGGCCTGCCCCACTTGGTGATTTTTTTCGGCGACTGCCAGCGTCATTGATCAGGTCACCGAAAAATTTACGCCATGACGCGGCGGTGGCGGGCCGTGATGACGTATGATGCGGCGTTTTTTCAAGAGTCGCAACATTGTTTTGGCGCCGCTGGATTTTGAAATGTTCAAAATCTTTTGGCGACACTGATATGACGCCAGCAGTCGCTGAAAAAATCGCCAAATGGGACAGGCCCTTTACTCTCTGCGACATGCGTTTTAAGGCGTATCTTGCGTAGGGTATCTTGCGATGATTTGCGCAAGGTTTGTGGAAAAGGTATGACGTCAACGGTCTAAAAAAATGTAGGGAGGCAATCTCGGTGTGATTGTTTAAGCACATGGTAAGCCAGAGAGTTGGAGGTTCAAATCCCACTCGGGACACACTTCACTACCACAACTATATTCAAGGAAAAGACACAATGTGTTGGAGTAACTCAGTGGGACAGGCAGCATCTCTGGAGAACATGGATAGGTAACATTTCGGATTGGGACCCTTCATCTCTATCTGAAACGTCACCCATCCATGTTCTCCACTGATGCTGCCTGACCCCTGAGTTACTGGGGACTGGTGCTGAGTTGTAGCGCCCTGGAAAACAAATTGGTGTAGTTACGGGCTGGATTGGGCCTGGCTGTAGTGCCCATGATTTAGAGATACACGAAAACAGGCCCTTGCAAAAAAAATCCCCGACTGCTGTATCTACAGGGGCTGGATTCGGAACTGTGGGCCATAGGTTGTAAAAGAATATGTGTGTTATGATTTAGAGATTGTTTGCGTTGTTTTGTTGTTTGGCCCTTCGGCGCATTGCCACTTTCATTCCGCCCAGACCAGCGATCCCCGCACACTAACACTATCCTACACCCAATAGGGACAATTTTTACATTTACACCAAGCCAATGAACCTACAAACCTGCACGTCTTTGGAGTGTGGGAGGAAGCCGAAGATCTCGGAGAAAACCCACGCAGGTCACGGGGAGAACGAACAAACTCCGTACAGACAGCGCCCGTAGTCGGGATCGAACCCGGGTCTCCGGCGCTGCATTCGCCATGAGGCAGCAACTCTACCGCTACGCCACCGTGCCCGCCCTTGCGGATTAAATGCTAAAATGGAGCCTTGACTAATCTCTGAGATGGATGCTAAAGATCCCAAGGTGGTATTTTATCGGAGCTTTGGGAGTTGTTCCTACTTCCAGAGAAATACTTAACACTCAATGAAAATCTCCAGCGAGAGGGTGTGATGTGCAAATTGGCTGTTTCATTCCCTGCAATATTGGGACTGCTCTTCAAACGCGGTTCATTGGTTTCCTGACACTCTGCAGCGTACAGTGGCACATAATAAACAGAATTTATTGTTGCGGCTTTGGATATCGCGTTGCACCTGAGAAACGGAAATTACACTTGAGGGGGACGCTTCAATATTTTTGCATGAGAAAGATCGGTGACAATGCGCCACTATGCGGCATCTACACTGTGCGTTGAGTTTAGGAAGGAACTGCAGATGCCGGTTTAAGCCAAAGATAGACACAAAAAGTTGGAGTCACTCAGCGGGACAGGCAGCATCTCTGGAGACAATAGACAAATGTGTGCAGCAGTAGGCCATTCGGCCCGTCGAGCCGGCACCGCCATTCAATGTGATCACGGCTGATCAATCACAATCAGTAAACCTATTCCTGCCTTAGACAATAGACAATAGGTGCAGGAGTAGGCCATTCAACCCTTCGAGCCAGCACCGCCATTAAATGTGATCACGGCTGATCATCCCCAATCAGTACCCCGTTCCTGCCTTCTCCCCATATCCCCTGACTCCGCTATTTCTAAGAGCTCTATCTAGCTCTCTCTTGAAAGCATTTCTCTTGAAAGCATCCAGAGAACCTGCCTCCACCGCCCTCTGGAGCAGAGAATTCCACAGACTCGCCACTCTCACCACGCACCAACCCGTTCCTGCCTTCCCGCCATATCCCCTGACTCCGCTATCTTCCAGAGCCTTATTCGGTTTTTAAGAGAAAACCGAAGATCTCGGGAGAAAATCCACGCAGGTCACGGGGAGAATGTGCAAACTCCGTACAGCTAGCACCCATAGTCAGGATCGAACCTGGGTCCCCGGTGCTATAAGGCAGCAACTCTACCGCTGCGCCACCGTGCTTGCCCCAGTTCTAGGTGTAGATATGTAATCCAGGGGGTACATGATCATTGCTCCGACATTGTTAAGCCCCATATGAATTTCATGTGTCATGCAGATCATTTTTATTCCACAATATAGATATTTTATCGCCGAGATCACTGACATCTCGGCCTGTTTCTCACAGATTTCTCACCCCCAACAATGCACCACATCTGGACATTATTACTATTCCTCTTAAAGACGCTGATGAATTTCTGTACATTGTTGATCTCCTGTTGCAATGAGAAATTTAATCAATCTGACATGGTAATACTATACTTCACGGATTTCTAACTCTATAAGCCTGCAGTGGATTGACAAATAAGCAGCCTAAAGGGAGATAAACCTCTTCTGGCCAAAGATATGATGAGGAAAATCATTGATAGACACAGAAAGCTGGAGTAACTCAGCGGGTCAGACAGCATCTCCGGAGAAAAGGAATAGGTGGCATTTTGGGTCGAGTCCCCTCTTCTGAAGAAATCTCCAGAGATGCTGTCTGAGTTACTACAGCTTTTTTTGTGTCTATCTTCAGTTTAAACCAGCATCTGCAGTCCCTTGTGTAGGAAGCTAGAGTAACTCAGCGGGACAGGCAGCATCTCTGGAGAGAAGGAATGGGTGACGTTTCGGGTCGAGACCCTTCTTCAGACTCCTGTGTCTGTGTATGTCAGTCTTCAGACAGTCTGAAGAAGAGTCTCGACCCGAAACGTCACCCATTCCTTCTCTCCAGAGATGCTGCCTGTCCCCCTGGGTTACTCCAGCTTTTTGTGACTATCTTCGGTTTAAATCGGCACCTGCAGTTCCTTCCTACAAATGAGGAAATCATTCTTGTTTTACGTTTATGGTTCATCTTTTGATTTTTAAAATGTATCCTAGCCTCTCATGGCGCCAGAGACGCGGGTTCGATCCTGACCTCGGGCACCGTCTGTGACATTAGCCAATAGGTGCAGGAGTAGGCTATTCAGCCCTTCGATCCAGCACCGCCATTCAATAGATAGACTTGGTTTATACTCTCTAGAATTTAGGAGATTGAGAGGGGATCTTATAGAAACGTACAAAATTCTTAAGGGGTTGGACAGGCTAGATGCAGGAAGATTGTTCCCGATGTTGGGGAAGTCCAGGACAAGGGGTCACAGCTTAAGGATAAGGGGGAAATCCTTTAAAACCGAGATGAGAAGAACTTTTTTTTCACACAGAGAGTGGTGAATCGCTGGAACTCACTGCCACAGAGGGAAGTTGAGGCCAGGTCATGGGCGATAGTAAAGAGGGAGTTAGATGTGGCCCGTGTGGCTAAGGGGATCAGGGGGTATGGAGAGAAGGCAGGTACGGGATACTGAGTTGGATGATCAGCCATGATCATATTGAATGGCGGTGCAGGCTCGAAGGGCCGAATGGCCTACTCCTGCACCTAATTTCTATGTTTCTATGTGATCATGGCTGATCATCCACAATCAGTACCCCGTTCCTGCCTTCTCCCCATTTCCCCTTGACACCGCTATCTTTAAGAGCCCTATGTAACTCTCTTTTGAAAGCATCCAGAGAACCGGCCTCCATTGCCCTCTGAGGGGTTTCGGCCCATCAAGTCTACTCCGCTATTCCATAGAGTAGGTGGCTGATCTACCTCTCCCTCCTAACCCCATTCTCCTGCCTTTTCCCCATAACCCCTGACACCCATACTGACAAAGAATCTATCTATCTGGATAGATTACGCTAGATTGGGCTCCTAAAGATAGCGGAGTCAGAGGATATGGGGAGAAGGCAGGGACGGGGTACTGATTGGGGATGATCAGCCACGATCACATTGAATGGCGGTGCTGGCTCGAAGGGCCGAATGGCCTGCTCCTGCACCTATTGTCTAATCTCTGTCTTCAAAATATCCATTGACTTGTATGTACTTTATTTATGATGAGGCATAATGGCCTGCAATGACTATCTCCGATATTCTCACAGTAAGCATCACTTCATCAGGAACACAAACTAACACTCGCTACAGTGCTTCTGAATAATGTTTGTTTGAACATTAAATGCATTTACATCACATGCTGTACGGGCTTATGCGATTTGTTTTGTTGGCAAGATAAATTTGTAATTCTGTTATAGATTTAGTCAAATCCCCAGAGTGTTTGCTGAAGTAACTGGTGCAAGCTTAAAGTGAAATACTCACCAGTCATCTCATGCTGAGACCCAGCCAAGACACAGACTGGAAGACCACTGGATACACACTTAAGTCCCATGGTGTACAAATGAACTACGATCATAGAATATTCTCACTGTTAGAACGATACTCAAGAGGAATTGATTGCCATGTCTACCAACACGAGGATGGCGCAGCAGTAGAGCTGCTGCCTCACAGCGCTTGCAGCACCAGGTTTGATCCCGACTGCGGGTGCTGTCTGTCTGTACGGAGTTTGTACGTTCTCCCCCTGACCTGCGTGGGTTTTCTCCGAGATGTTGGCTTTCCGCCCACACTCCAAAGACGTACAGGTTTGCAGGTCAATTGGCTTGGTAAATGTATAAATTGCCCCTGGTGTGTGTAGGATAGTGTTGGTGTGCGGGGGTCACTGGTCGGTGTGGACTCGGTGGGCCTGAAGGGTCTGTTTCCGCCCTGTATCTCAAAATTAAGCTAAACAACAAACTTAACAGGCCCACAAACATAATACATAATAATCAAAAATACAATAAACTAGTCATTAGGTAACCATAATAATGCAAAAACCAAAGTCTGGAGTACCATAAGGTCAAAAGTGATCATAGTCTGTCCATCTTCAAATCCAGTGTTAAAACACATTTGTACTCCCTGGCTTTTGACCATGCCTGAGGCTTTGCTTCTGTTTGTGGTGTTTTTGATGTTTCTTTATTTTGCATGTCTTTTCCTACTATTTATTTTGATTGTTATTTTGGTGTGTATTAACTTTTTTGTCAATGATTAGTGATGTACAGCACTTTGTTGCAGCTATGTTTGTTTTTAAAGTGCTCTATAAATAAAATTATTATTATTTATTATTATAAGTGGAATCAACACAGTCGTCTACTGAAGCAGTCATTCGTGAGTTGAAAATAATGACAGCAGCACATGTGAAGGTTTGAAAGATAATGGATGAAGGCTTGCGAGCTGGTGTGAAGGGAAAGGACTAAGCAGGATCTGTTGGGGTGTGTTTGACAGCACTAGGCCCGTACTCACTGGAGTTTAGATGAGGGGGAGGGGGGGAACCTCATTGTTAGTGAACAGAATAGTGAAAGGCCCGGATAGAGTGGATGTGGAGAGGATGTTTCCACTGGTGGGAGAGTCTCGGACCAGAGGGCACAGCCTCAGAATAAAAGGATGTACCTTTAGATAGGAGGTGAGGAGAAGTTTCCAGAGGGTGGTAAATCTGTGGAGGCCATGACATTGGGTAGTTTTAAGGCAGAGATTGACAGGTTGTTGATTAGTACGGGTGCCAGGGGCTATGAGGAGAAGGCAGGAGAATGGGATTGAGAGGGAAAGATAGATCAGCCATGATTGAATGGCGGAGTAGACTCGATGGGTCAAATGGCCTCATTCTGCTCCTATGACTTATGACCTTGTGGTGAGTACGTTATGGCAAGGTGGAGCACTGCAGGTACTCTCTGTACATGTGTCTGTGCAGGTGATAATAAAGAACTGGTGAACCATTGAGGTCCCGTTTAGCAGAAGATCACATTGAGGAATGGAGACTGGAGACGGGTACATGGATACGACAGGTTTAGAGGAATATGAGCCCAATACAGGATTAGTGTAGATGGGGCATGTTTGGCCGACGTGGCCATTGGGCCATAGGACTCTATGACTCTAGTTTAGTTTAGTTTAGTCTAGAGATACAGCACGGAAACAGGCCCTTCGACCCACTGAGCCCACACCGACCAGCGATCCCCGCACATTAACACTATCCTACACACACTAGGGATAATTTACTATTTTACTAACCCAATTAACCTACAAACCTGTACGTCTTAGGAGTGTGGAAGGAAACTCAAGGTCTCGGAGAAAACCCACGCAGGTTACGGGGGGAACGTACAAACTCCGTACAGACGGAACCCTTAGTCGGGATCGAACCCGGGTCTCCGGCGATGCAAGTGCTGTAAGGCAGCAACTCTACCGCTGCTCCACCGTGCCACAGAGTGTAAAAATATAAGGTGTCAGAGAATGGCAAGGAGTAAAGTTTGGATGAGGGTTCATAAGTTCGTAAGTTATAGGATGAGAATTTGGCCATTTGGCCCATCAATAGGCCCATCCCTTTTTCTCCAGAGATGCTGCTGACCTGACCTGTTGACGTACTCCACCCACTTTGTGTCCATCTTCAGTATAAAGGGCCTGTCCCACGGTGCAAATTCACCCAAGAGCTCTCCCGAGTTCAAAAAAAAAATCAAACCCGTGGTAAGTACATAATAATAATAATAATAATAATAATATTTATTTATATAGCACTTTTAAACAAAATCACTTTGAACCAAAGTGCTTTACAGAAATTGATTAAACTAATTGAATAGATTAAATGTCAATAAATCCATACAAAATGAAAAAGAAAAAGAAAAAAGACACAGAACAGTACACTACAGAAGTAGAATGTAAGCAGCGGGTACGTCGGAGCTCGTGGACGTCTCGTAGCGGCTCGTAACGCTGACGACAGGTACGCGGGAAAGGCATTAAGTTTTTTCAACCGTGTGAAAAATTCCCAAGTTTAAAAAATACTCGTGATAAAGTACCACGAGTTTGATTTTGTTTTTTTAAACTCGGGAGAGATCTTGGGTGAACTCGTACTGTGGGACAGGGGGGCTTAAAACAATCATCTGCAGTTCCTTCTGAAACAAAAATGATTCAGTTTAAGTTCCAATGAAGAATGAATGTCGTGCTGGTCCTCCAAGTCTTGCCAGGGGAATGTGTTCCACTACCTGTGGGCTTTGCCGAGCCTTGGTTGGATGTCTTATCTGACAGATGGCTCTGTCAAAGATACAGCTCTTCCTCGGTGTTGCGTTGAGTGTTGGCGTTGATTTTTTTGTGCACCCGTTTTGTGGCGCCAAGCGCGATCCGCGCATACCAACGCTGGAGGCAGGAATGATGGTGATGAGGCAGAGGTGATATCAGACGCTTGATAGAGGGAAGAGACCCAAATATAACCCCCTTGAAGGAACGAAGGAACTATCTTCGAGATGAGCCACTGCCCTGGCTCGGGCAAGTGTTGGACTTGCTTCAGACGTGAGTGAGTGAATGTAACAGATGGCTTTCCACAAGCAGCCTGTGTTTATGTCGCAGCTCTGACACGGCAAAATGTCCCAAGATGTTCAAATCTCACACAGACTTGTCACCAAAACCACATTAAAAGATCGTACACACGGCACTCGTTACGTTAGACTTCAGAGATACAGTGCAGAAACAGACTTTTCGACCCACCGGGACCGCACCGACCAGCGATCCATATAACCATATAACCATATAACAATTACAGCACGGAAACAGGCCATCTCGGCCCTACAAGTCCATGCTGAACAAATGTTTTTCCCTTAGTCCCACCTGCCTGCACTCGTACCATAACCCTCCATTCCCTTCTCATCCATATGCCTATCCAATTTATTTTTAAATGATACCAATGAACCTGCCTCCACCACTTCCACTGGAAGCTCATTCCACACCGCCACCACTCTCTGCGTAAAGAAGTTATTACCCCTAAACTTCTGTCCCTTAATTCTGAGGTCATGTCCTCTTGTTTGAATCTTCCCTATTCTCAAAGGGAAAAGCTTGTCCACATCCCCTCAAGAGTCAAGTCAAGAAAGTTTTATTGTCATGTGTCCCAGATAGGACAATGAAATCCGCACTCCTTACACACACTGAGGACAGTTTACAATGTTACTGAAGTCCATTCATCTAGCATCCTGCACGTCTTTAGACCGGAGCACCCATAGAAAACCCACATGGTCGCGGAGAGAACGGCCAAACTCCATACGGACAGCACCCGTGGTCAAGACCGGACCCGGGTCTCTGGCGCTGTGAGGCAGCAACTCTACCGCTGCGCCACCGTGCCGCCACTATGTAGCTTAAAAGACGAGGGAAAGTGGAGTAATTTACAAAGGGAACCAGAGCGGGGATCTCGGATTCAGATTCAGATTCAGATTCAACTTTAATTGTCATTGTCAGAGACAACGAAATGCAGTACCGGCAGCACAACCAACGCTGTTGGATTGATGATAAACATGAGATAGACCTACCCCGTCTCAGTCGTTCCTTCATCTCCCCGTTCCCGTCCGGCAGAAGGTACAGAAGCTTGAAAGCGCGTACCACCAGACTCAGGAACAGCTTCTTCCCCTCTGTTATCAGGCTTCCGAATGGTCCTTCCACAATAATAGACACTAGACAATAGGTGCAGGAGTAGGCCATTCGGCCAGCACCGCCATTCAATGTGATCATGGCTGATCATCCCCAATCAGTGCCCCGTTCCTGCCTTCTCCCCATATCCCCTGACTCAGCTATTTTTAAGAGCCCTATCTAGCTCCCCCTTGAAAGTATCCGGAGAACCGGCCTCCCCCGCCCTCTGTGGCAGAGAATTCCACCGACTCACAACTCTCTGTGTGAAAAAATGTTTCCTCGTCTCCGTTCTAAATGGCTTACTCCATATTCTTGAACTGTGGCCCCTGGTTCTGGACTCCCCAACATCGGGAACACGTGCTTCTAGCGCGTCCAAACCCTTAATAATCTTATATGTTTCAATAAGATTTCCCTCTCATCCTTCTAAACTCCAGAGTATACAAGCCCAGCCGCTCCATTCTCTCAGCATTTTATCAGTCCTGCTATCCCAGGAATTAACCTTGTAAACCTACGCTGCATTCCCTCAATAGCAAGAATGTCCTTCCTCAAATTAGGGGACCAAATCTGCTCACAATACTCCAGGTGTGGTCTCACTAGGGCTCTGTACAACTGCAGAAGGACCTTGGTTACACAAAAAAGCTGGAGAAACTCAGCGGGTGCAGCAGCATCTATGGAGCGAAGGAAATAGGCAACGTTTCGGGCCGAAACCCTTCTTCAGACGAAGGACCTTCTTGCTCCTATACTCCTATATTGCAGAAGGACCTTCTTGCTCCTATACTCAACTCCTCTCGTTATGAAGGCCAACATGCCATTCGCTTTCTTCACTGCCTGCTGTACCTGCATGCTTACTTTCATTGTTTAAGAAGGAACTGCAGATGCTGGAGAATCGAAGGTACACAAAAAAGCTGGAGAAACTCAGCGGGTGCAGCAGCATCTATGGAGCGAAGGAAGGGTTTTGGCCCGAAACGTTGCCTATTTCCTTCGCTCCATAGATGCTGCTGCACCCGCTGAGTTTCTCCAGCTTTTTTGTGTACCTTTGCTTACTTTCATTGACTGATGAACAAGGACCCCCAGATCCCGTTGTACTTCCCCTTTTTTCGCAACTTGACACCATTTAGATAATTATTAGATAGTAGAATATAGTTAGATTATAATAATTAGCTAATATTATCAGATGTGTTTGAACAGCATGCAGGTAAAGCTTTTTACTGTACCTCGGTACAGGTGACTCGAATAACACTGAACCCAGCATATGGGAAAGAGAGCAGCAAAGCGGGACGGTTTAGTCGTCAGCAAGATATAAAAGGATTAAAATGTAGTTTAAAGTCAGTGCGGTCAAGGTAGATGTTTAGAAATGGTGAATCTATTTGGGCACAGGAACTGTTTAAATAATTACAGGCTGCCAATTAGTGACAAGGCCTTTTTGTTCATCCTTTGTTTGCATCGCTGAGGTGTGATGGCATTCGTCACCAAAATATACTTTTGCTGATTTTAATTATAGATTTTGTTCATTTTAGTCTTCAGGCCACAACTCTCTGTCCTGACTTTTTTTTTTCCTCGCTCTGCGGCTTTGAAACTGAACAAAAGCAGGCAAAATGATCAAAGACTTTGTCCCACCCCGGCCATTCCTTCTTCTCCCTGCTCCCATCGGGCAGAAGGTACAGAAGCTTGAAAGCTTGCACCACCACCAGACTCAGGAACAGCTTCTTCCCCTCTGTTATCAGGCTTCTGAACGGGCCTTCCATAAGCTAGGGTACTGTCCAATTCACCTCTACCCCATTGGGGACATTGGACTTTGTCTCTGGAACTGGTGCGCTATAATGCTGAGAACTAAATAACAAGAATGATCCCAGGAATGAGTGGATTAACATAAGATGAGAGTTTGTCGGCACTGGGCCTGTACTCGCTGGAGTTTAGAAGAATGAGGTGGGGGACCTCACTGAAACAAACAGAATAGTGAAAGGCTTGGATAGAGTGGATGTGGAGAGGATGTTTCCACATGTGGGAACTAGTCATAGCCTCAGAATTAAAGGATGTCTTGTGAGGAAGGAGAGAAGGAGATTCACCTTTAGTCAGAGGGTGGTGAATCTGTGGAATTCTTTGCCACAGATGGCTGTGGAGGCCAAGTCAGTGGATATTTTTAAGGCAGAGATTGATAGATTCTTGATTAGTACGGGTGTTAGAGGTTATGGGGAGAAGGCAGGAGAATGGGGTTAGGAGGGAGAGGTAGATCAGCCATGATTGAATGGCGTAGTAGACTTGATGGGCCAAAAAGCCTAATTCTACTCTTATTCCTTATGACCTTTTGACCTTATGAGCGTTGATGTTCAAAGATGTTCAAATAAATCTTGGGCACAATTCCATAGCTTTGGGAAAGTGATGACATAGTGGATAGGGTGGTTAAGAAGGTATTTGGTATACTTGCCTTCAAAGGCCGTGGCATTGTGTGTACGTATTAGGATATCTTTGGAGAGAGTTTTACACATCAATAATACGGCGCAGAAATAGGGCCTTCGGCCCACCGAGTCCACACCGACCAGCGATCCACGCACATTAACAGCGTCCTACACTCACTAGGGGACAATTTTTACATTTTTAAACCAAGCCAATTAACCAACAAACCTGTACGTCTTTGGAGTGTGGGAGGAAACCGAAGATCTCGGAGAAAACCCACGCAGGCCACGGGGAGAACGTACAGACAACACCCGTAGTCAGGATCAAACCCGGGTCCCTGGCGCTGTAAGTGCTGTAAGGCAGCAATTCTACCGCTGCGCCACCGTCCCGCCCTTGTGGGGCAAGGAATCGGTTTGCGTGTTTTTTTTACTTCCATCTTGCCACTGTGTCGCAAAATATAATATTCACTTTGTAAGTGGCGGGGGACTTCAGTTTGCTGTTGCTCTGCAAGAAGCACTTTCAGAAGAGTTATAGACAATAGACAATAGGTGCAGGAGTAAGCCATTTGGCCCTTCGAGCCAGCACCGCCATTCAATGTGATCATGGCTGATCATCCACAATCAGTACCCCGTTCCTGCCTTCTCCCCATACCCCCTGACTCGGCTATTTTTAAGTGCCCTATCTAGCTCTCACTTGAAAGCATCCAGAAAACCTGCCTCCACCGCCCTCTGAGGCAGAGAATTCCACAGTTCTCTTCTGATTGTTTCAACTGGATGATAATAGCTGCCAGAACATGAGGGTATCATTGTGGTGCCACGGAGGGGAACTGAGAAGACTATTCCTTCAGTTTGCGCAATTTGGAAGGCAAGGTTTGAATGGGCAACGGAAGCAGATAGAATACTAAAGGGCCTATCCCACTTGGCGATTATTTTAGGCAACTGCCAGCGACTGTCATAGTTGTAGCAGGTCGCCGAAAAACCGGCGACAACCTACGTCATCCTGGCGACAACCTACGACAGCACCTACGTCAGGAGGAGTCGCGCTACGCTCATTGGCGTCAAACCCACTGTCGCCGAAAATGTTTCAACATTTTGAAAATTTAGCGGCGGCCAGAAAGACGCTACGACTTTTTGCGCGACTGAGGAGACGACTCACAGCGAACTCCGGTGAACATGTGGCGACAAACAGGCCCATAACTACTGCATAGAACCTAGAACAGAAGCGTGAAAGCGCACACCACCAGACTCAGGAAGAGGCGGTTAGATGAATGAATGAATGAATGCATGATTGAATGAATGAATGATTGAATGTATGAATGAATGTATAAGTTTATTGGCCAAGTATTCACATACAAGGAATTTGCCTTGGTGCTCCGCCCCCAAGTGACAACATGACATACAGTGACAGTTAGGAACGACACATAAAACATTAAACATTAATAATAAAACATTATCGATTAAACATGTGAAGTAAATGAAATATCAGAGCAAAAGGAGGCTACAGATTTTTGGTTGTTGAGTAGAGCTACTACTTGTGGGGAAAAAAAGCTGTTTTTATGCCTGGCTGTGGCAGCTTTGACGGTCCGGAGTCGCCTTCCAGAGGGGAGTGATTCAAAAAGTTTGTGGCCAGGGTGAGAGGGGTCAGAGATGATTTTACCTGCTCGCTTCCTGGCCCTTACAGTGTACAGTTCCACATCCTGGATCAGTCCAATCAGGGTTGTGTCGTCCACAAACTTGAGAAGCTTGACAGAGGAGTCAGTGGAGGTACCTAGTGTTTGTATGGTAGTGTTAATGTGCAGGGAGCGTTGGTCGATGTGAACACGGTGAGCTGAAGAGCCTGTTTCCATGCTGTATCTCTAAACTAAACTGAACTAAACCAAAACAAAACAGCTTCTTCCCCTCTGTTATCAGGTTTCTGAACGGCCCTTCCATCAGCTAGGGTGCTGTCCGATTCACCTCTACCCCATTGCGGACATTGGACTTTGTCTCTGGACTTGATGCGCTACAATGCAGACAACTATATTCTGCACTCTGTATCTTCCCCATTGCTCTACCTATTGCACTTGAGTTGGACAATTGTATTTATGTATCATCTGATCTGATTGCATAGCTTGCGAAGCAAAGTTTTTCACTGTACCTCAATACACGTAACAATAATACGCCCAAGATTGACACCTTAACCGAAAAAATATGAATATATAAAAAAAAATGATAATAATAATTAATAATAATAGTAATAAAATAATTAATAATAATAACAATGAATAATAATAATAATTATTGATAATAATAATAATAGTAGTAATAGTAACAATAATAATCAATAATAATTATTATTACTAATTAATACTACTAATAAAAATAGTAATAACAATGAGAATTAATAATTATCATTATCACTATTAATATTCATATCACTATTAATAATAATAACTATAAATAGTAATAATAAATACTAATAATAAATAATAATAGTAATCATAATAATAATAGTAACAACAGTAATAATAATAACCTTATAATTAACAGTAGTAGTAATAACAATAATAACCAATAAAAATTATTATTACTAATTAATACTAATAATAATAATAGTAATAACAATGATAATAAACAATTATTATTACAATTATTATTATCACTATTAATAATAATAATAATAATAACTATAAATAGTAATAATAAATAATAATACATAATACTAATAATAATAATAACAATAATAATAGTAATCATAATAATAATAGTAATAACAGTAATAATAATAACCTTATAATAAACCTAAACTGAAAGTGTGGGTAAATATATTTTCACTTTATGTGATTAAAATGTATTTTGCTCTTGTGCACGAGTCGCCATGCATGGCACTACCCGCTCACCCTGCATTTCTGAATAACTGTCTCCTGATGCCCACAATTTCTCCACAACACTCAAAATCGTCGCAGCGGTAGAGCTGCTGCTTTGAAGCGCCAGAGAGCCGGGTTCAATCCTGACCTCGGGTGCTGTCTGGGTGAAGACTGTACGTTCTCACTGTGACCGCGTGGGTTTCCTCCGGGTGCTCCGGTTTCCTTCCATTTTCCAGAGACGTGCGGTTTGTAGGTTAATCGGCCCATCTGTAAATTACCCCTAGTGTGCAGGGAGTGGATGAGAAAGTGGGATAACTTAGAACGGGCGTTCTCCCTGTGACCACGTGGGTTTTCTCCGGGTGCTCTGGTTTCCCCCCCATTCCAAAGATGTACAGGTTTGTAGGTTAATTGGCTTTGGTAAAATTGTAAAATAGTGGCTCGTGTTAGTAGGATAGTGTTAATTTGTGGGTCGGCACGGACTCGGTGGGCCGAAGGGCCTGTTTGTGCTCTGTATCTGTAAGCTATACTGAACTAAACCAGCGTGAGAGGGTGATGGATGGTTGGCGTGGACTCAGTGAGGGGAAAGGCCTGTTTCCACGCTGTGTCTCTCGACTGAAACAAAACTGATCTCGATCACTTTATCAACCTGGTCGTTTTTGTTCTGGCAAAGCCGGCGGTATTTTACCGATCAGCTGCATGCTCGGGTCATTAACTTTATTTGAAAGCTTGGATTGTTCAACAATTCACTGAAATAGAAATCGAAACTTGCTTTGTACAACAAAGAGCCCTGAACTTGTTTGAAAAGTCAGCACACATGCGCCCATTAATCCCAGAGAGAGTGAGGTGCGTATAAGCAAAAATGAGAAACAGTTCAAGTTTAATTTCGGCCGCCTTGGACTCAAGCCCAATTTAATTAACTCTTTGAGCAGACTCTCAAGCTAAATAGATTACAAAATTTCAATTAAAATCATTTGAAAAATGACCATGGTGTAATCGAATTTAGAGATTGTTAAACGATTTTATGCAGAGCAAATTCCTTAACCTAAAGAAAATCACAGCAAGGAAGACACCCCTGGCAGTGCTTTTATAATCTGGATGCATTTGTACAGTTTTGATCACCTATTTAAATATTTACACTTTTTCCTAATGTTGCCACAGTCCCAGTTACAATTGATTAAACCCCCTCTTAAGTGACAAGGAAAATTAAATAGGATTTCAAGCCTGTGGCATTTATGCTGGACCCCAATCAGCAAATGAATGATATTTACGTTCCCCATAGGTCATTTACGTGCAATTCGCTGCCTGGATAATTGCCTTTTACAAGATGTAGATCTAATATTGTGCTGATGTTCTTCCAGTCCCACGGGAGGCGGTGCCGAGATTCCGTAGCACAATTAGTGGAGGTTAGCGGAAAAAAACTGAAGTGAGCTTATTAATTTCCTCCACATTTCTATTCAAATATCTTCTTTCTTCAATCAATCAGTGTCTCTTTATCATTGCCAGATGGTAGTAAGAGCATCTTTAAGGCCTGTCGCTAGATGCTACAGTGTCCTGGTGCTGCAGGTTTGTAATCAGCTGCTTCTCTTTCTTCCCTCAATAACTTGAGTTTAGGAGCAAGGAGGTCCCTACTGCAGATGTACAGGGCCCTGGTGAGACCACATCTGGAGTATTGTGCGCAGTTCTGGTCTCCTAATTTGCGGAAGGACATTCTTGCTATTGAGGGACCAGAACCAGGGGCCACAGTTTAAGAATAAGGAGTGAGCCATTTAGAATGGAGACGACGAAACTCCTTTTCACACAGAGAGTTGTGAGTCTGTGGAATTCTCTGCCTCAGAGGGCAGTGGAGGCCGGTTCTCTGGATGCTTTCATGAGAGAGCTAGATAGGGCTCTTAAAGATAGCGGAGTCAGGGGGATATGGGGAGAAGGCAGGAACGGGGTACTGATTGGGGGATGATCAGCCATGATCACCATTGAATGGCGGTGCTGGCTCGAAGGGCCAAATGGACTACTCCTGCACCTATTGTCTATTGTCTATCGTCACCCGGAGAGAACCCAAGTGGCTACAGGGAAAATGTACAAACTCCGTACGGACAGCACCCGTAGTTAGGATCGAACGTGAGTCTCTGGCGCTGTGAGGCAGCAAACATCTACCGCTGCACGACCGTGCCGCCCTTAAGTCCTGTCTCAAGAAGCCACGGATATTTTGGGGGTTGACCAACTATTTTTACACAGATCCATTCGCAGCAATCTCCTTTGTGCGTGCCTGTATAGAACAGGAAGTGTATTCATCATGGTCGCGAGTAGGTTCTTTTGATAAATCGAAGTTTCGAGTTAAGTGCAGTTTGAATTAATGAGTTTTTACTGTAATTAGAATGAAGTGAATGTCATTTCTTATGGAATGCCTTTGTAATGTGCGCTGCTTACTGTGGTGGCTTGCTCTGCAATCATTCTCAATTTAATTAGCAATCTGTAAAAAAACAAAAATGAAATGCAGGTTTATTTTTAAAGTGCCACATTACGCATTGTTGATTGCAGATTAAAATCACAGAGCATCCTGTGAATGATTGCAGGTGAATGCTTTGTACTTGCTGCTGAGGTACAACACTTGGCGATTATCCAGTTGCACACTACAGGGAGATGTGTGTCTGTGCTGCCTTGGCACAATATTAAATGGTGCACTGTGGCTCGGAGCAGCTTCAACCTGACACTCTTTACAGCTGCCTGATCAATTGATTATCTGGCTGTTTAATCTTAAAGAGGTTGCAAGCTGGACACCTCCCACAGACCTGCCCCAGAGCTTCCTGCTTCTGACAGCCTGCGCATTTCCATCTCCATCCCCTTTGTCCTGCTTTCACGCCTTACACTTCCTTATCTCTGTGTCTCCCTCTCCCCTGAAGAAGGGTCTCAACCCGAAACGTCACCCATTCCCTATATCCCTCTACACCACTAAACTAAACTAAATCTGAAGAAGGGTCACCCGTTCCTTCTCTCCAGAGATGCCGCCTGTCCCACGGAGTTATGCCAGCTTTTTGTGTCTATAACCATATAACAATTACAGCACGGAAACAGGCCATCTCGGCCCTACAAGTCCGTGCCGAACAACTTTTTTTCCCTTAGTCCCACCTGCCTGCACTCATGCCATAACCCTCCATTCCCTTCTCATCCATATGCCTATCCAATTTATATTTTAAATGATACCAACGAACCTGCCTCCACCACTTCCACTGGTAGCTCATTCCACACCGCTACCACTCTCTGAGTAAAGAAGTTCCCCCTCATATTACCCCTAAACTTCTGTCCCTTAATTCTGAAGTCATGTCCTCTTGTTTGAATCTTCCCTATTCCCAAAGGGAAAAGCTTGTCCACATCAACTCTGTCTATCCCTCTCATCATTTTAAAGACCTCTACAGGTACAAGACCTCTACTATCTACAGTTCCTTCCTACATAGTACAAAGGTGTAAGCTGCCCAAGCAAAATATGAGGTGCTGTTCGTCCAATTTGCGTTGGGCCTCACTCTGACAGTGCAGGAGGCCCAGGACAGAATGGCCAGTGTGGGAATGGGAGGGGAGAGTTGAAGTGATGAGTTACTCGGAGATCAGGTCTTGGTCTAAACGCCGATACACAGGAGTCCACACCTGGAACAGGCTGGACATTGAAGGTGAGCGGGGAAGATTTAAATTGAACCCGAGGGGCAGGTTTTTCACACAGTGTGGGGGTGGCTATATGGAACAAGCTGCCAGAGGAGGTAGTTGAGGCAGGCACTACAACAACATTGAAAAGCCACTTGGACAGGTTCATGGATAGGAAAAGATTTAGAGGGAAGACCCAAAATGCTGGAGTAACTCAGCGGGACAGGCGGCATCTCTGGAGAGAAGGAATGGGTGACATTTCGGGCCGAGACCCTTCTTCAGATTTAGTTTAGTGGTTTAGAGGGATATAGGCCAAACAAGGGCACCTGGGACTAGTGTAGATGGGGCATCTTGGTCGCATGGACTAGTTGGGCTGAAGGGCCTGTTTCCTTATGCCCCTGTCCCACTTAGGAAACCTGGACGGAAACCTCTGGAGACTTTGCGCCCCACCCAAGGTTTTCGTGCGGTTCCCGGAGGTTTTTGTCAGTCTCCCTACCTGCTTCCACTACCTGCAACCTCCGGCAACCACCTGCAACCTCCGGGAACTGCACGGAAACCTTGGGACGGGGCATAACTGTAGGGCTCGATGTCTCTGCAACAGCTGTAATATCATTCACCCAAGTAGCTGTTGCACAATTCGATCTGACCTCAATCTTTCTCATTCTCATTTCAGTTATTAATCAGATCACATTAACTATAGGCTTTTACAAAGGAGATGCTTAAAAATCAGGATGACTCCTGATTCAATCACAATTTATTTTCAAACGATTTATTGACCTGTGTGAAACGAGAACATGGAACGAGAATATTGTACAGGCTTGCACGCTGGAATGTTGTAAGCATTTTATTTTCCAGGTTTACTAATTAAGTTGTGATTTGTTGTGATAATAAGCATAATAATCATACTTTATTAGCCATTAGTAACTGCATCTTTTGTTGGGTTCTGTTAGGTTTAGCCAGCATCATCAGAGGCCCAGACCAGTAAAACATGCTTGAAGATAGAAACAAAATGACAATAGACAATAGGTGCAGGAGTAGGCCATTCAGCCCTTCGAGCCAGCACCGCCATTCAATGTGATCATGGCTGATCATCCCCAATCTGTACCCCATTCTTGCCTTCTCCCCATATCCCCTGACTCCGCTATCTTTAAGAGACCTATCTAGCTCTCTCTTGAAAGCATCCAGAGAAACTGCCTCCACCCCCCTCAGAGGCAGAGAATTCCACAGACTCACCACTCTCAGTGAGAAAAAGTATTTCCTCGTCTCCGTTCTGAATGGCTTACCCCTTATTCTTAAACTGTGGCCCCTGATTCTGGACTCCCCCCAACATCGGTAACATGTTTCCTGCCTCTAGCGTGTCCAAGCCCTTAACAATCTTGTATGTTTCAAAACACATTAGAAGAAGGGTCTCGACCCGAAACGTCACCCATTCCTTCGTTCCATAGATGCTGCCTCACCCGTTGAGCTGCTCCAGCTTTTTGTCTACCAGCTTTCTGTCTCTATCCCAGGCTGTTGGTTGTATATCAGTCAGTGTGTCTAACCTTTCACATTTCACAGGCTGGCGTTTCAGCTCTGCTTCCAGCGAGGTTGAAGTCAGCCCTTCTGTCTCAGGCTGGCATTTACACGCTGTCGATCTCTTGTGCAGGCAGCTGGCCCAAACCTTTCACTCTCTTCACATCCAAGCCGCCTCGCTGGCATTTAACTCGCAGCTCCTCTCTCTCCTTGAGATTTCCGGAGCAACTCGCGTTTGACTCATTGATTTGGGTGCAAACCGCGGCGCAGCGACACAGTACGTTGCCTCCGCTGACTAACAGCAGCGGCTCATTGGTAAGTTCCGCTGCTGTGCTTCTAACTCACTTCACTATAGACTTTAGACTAGCGTGGAAACAGGCGCTTCGGTCCACCGAGTCCACGCCGACCAGCGATCACCCCGTACACTGGCATTAGAGGGGATCTCATTGAAACATATAAGATCAGATTCAGATTCAATTTAATTGTCATTGTCAGTGTACAGTACAGAGACAACGAAATGCATTATTCATTATAAATGCATTAAATGCATTATATATGCAAGATTGTTAAGCGCTTGGACACGCTAGAGGCAGGAATCACGTTCCCGATGTTGGGGGAGTCCAGAACCAGGGGCCACAGTTTAAGATTAAGGAGTAAGCCATTTAGAACGGAGACGAGGAAACACTTTTTCTCACAGAGAGTGGTGAGTTTGTGGAATTCTCTGCCTCAGAGGGCGGTGGAGGCAGGTTCTCTGGATGCTTTCAAGAGAGAGCTGGATAGGGCTCTTAAAGATAGCGGAGTCGGGGGATATGGGGAGAAGGCAGGAATGGGTTAATGATTGGGGATAATCTCACATTGAATGGCAGTGCTGGCTCGAAGGGCCGAATGGCCTACTCCTGCACCTATTGTCTATTGTCTATAAGGTCATATGGTCGTAAGTGATAGGAGTAGAATTAGGCCATTCGGCCCATCAAGTCTACTCCGCCATTCAATTATGGCTGATCTATCTCTCCCTCCTAACCCCATTCTCCTGCCTTCGCCCCATAACCTCTAACACCCGTACTAATCAAGAATCTATCTATCTTTGCCTTAAAAAGTATCCACTGACTTGGCCTCCACAGCCTTCTGTGGCAAAGAATTCCACAGATTTCCCGCCCTTTAACAAAATAATTCCTCCTCATCTCCTTCCTAAAAGAACGTCCTTTAATTCTGAGGCTATGACCTAGATTCTCCCACTGGTGGAAACATCACTATTGTACACACTAGGGGCAATTTACAGAAGCCAATTAACCTACATATCAGAGCTAGACACAAAAAGCTGGAGTAAGTCAGCTGGTCGGACAGAATCTGTGGAGAAAAGAAATGGGTGACGTTTTGGGTCGAGACCCTTCTTAAGACCTGATTTTTCAGATCTGTAGAATAGTCTCGACCCGAAAGCATCAGCTATTCCTTCCCTCCAGAGATGCTGTCTGACCCACTGAGTTACTCCAGCTTTATGAGTCTATCTTTGGTTTAAACAAGCATCTGCGGTTCCTTCCGACACACTTAACCCCTACAAACCTGCATTCTTTGGAGTGTGGGAGGAAACCAGAGCACCCGGGGAAATCCCACGCAGTCACGGGGAGAATGTGCAAACTCCGAACAGGCAGCACCCATAGTCGGGTTCGAACCCGGGTCCCTGGCGCTGTGAAGCAGCAACTTACCGCTGTGCCACCGTGCTACCCTAACATCAGCGTTAAATATATCATGGCATTCAATGTTGCAAACATGCCCAGTTCCGGTTGATTTTTTGCATCAGATTTTAAATTTAATTGCAGCTCCAATTTTTGTTTTAAAAAATCAACACCTTTGACAATATGTATTTTTGTAGGAATGTTGTCAAAGTCAAACAATTAGTGAGCCACATAAAAGATAGCAGAACAAGCAAGAAACTACAATTAATTTTTTTATTCGTGACTAATGCAATGAATGCTTGTTCAAATCCTTGGTGGATTTGGCTGAATGGAACTAAGAACAAGAACAGCAAGGCCGATTATTATCTGAATGGTGTCAGATTAGGAAAAGGAGAGGTGCAAGGAGGTTCTGGGTGTGCTAGTACACCAGTCACTGAAAGTAAGCGTGCAGGTGCAGCAGGCAGTGGAGAAAGCTAATGCCATGTTGGCCTTCATTGCAAGAGGATTTGAGTTTAGGAGCAAGGAGATCCTACTGCAGTTGTACAGGGCCCTGGTGTGTATTGTGTGCAGTTTTGGTTTTCTAATTTGAGGAAGGACATTCTTGCTATTGAGGGAGCGCAGCGTAGGTTCACCAGGTTAATTCCCGAGATGGAGGGACTAACATATGCTGAGAGAATGGGTCGACTGGGCTTGCATTCACTGGAATTTAGAAAGATGAGAGAGGATCTTACAGATACATATAACATTCTTAAAGGATTGGACATGCTAAATGCAGGAAAAATGATCCCCATGTTGGAGTCCAGAACAAGGAGTCCCAGTTTAAGAATAAGGGGTAGGCCATTGAGGACTGAGATGAGGAAAATGTTTTCACCCAGAGAGTTGTGAATCTGTGGAATTCTCTGCTACAGAAGGTAGTGGAGGCCAATTCACTGGATGTTTTCAAGTGAGTTAGATTTAGCTCTTAGGACTAATGGAATCAAGGGATATGGGGGAAAAGCAGGAATGGGGTACTGATTTTAGATGATCAGCCATGATTATATTGAATGGCGGTGCTGGCTCGAAGGGCCGAGTGGCCAACTCCTGCACCTATTTTTTTATGCTTCTATGAACTGCTTTTTGCACAAGGGTTTATTAATTTTATTAATATGTTAACTATAAATACTATGCTTACAGGCCTGTCATATCCTGTAGGTTAGAGGTCATAGCCTCAGAATTAAAGGATGTTCTTTTAGGTAGGGGATGAGGAGGAATTTCTTTAGTCTGAGGATGGTGAATCCATGGGATTCTTTGCCACAGAAGGCCAAGTCAGTGGATATTTTTAAGGCAGAGATAGATAGATTTTTGATTAGTACGGGTGTCAGGGATTATGGGGAGAAGGCTGGAGAATGGGGTTAGGAGGGAGAGATAGATCAGCCATGATTGAAGACTTGATGGGCCGAATGGCCTAATTCTGCTTCTATCACATGATCATGACATTATACAGCTGCAAGAAAAAATGTCATTGTTGTTGGTACATATGTGAATTAAACGCTGCTCAGTTTAAACACATCGAGTATGTCATCAAACACATCAAACACATTAGAGTCCATGTGGTGAGTTAGTGGAACAACATGGAGACAGGCCCTTCAGCCCAACGCGCCCTTCAGCCAACTGAAGTGCCCCATCTAAGCTAGTCCCGCATTTGCCCATATTTGGCTCGTATCCCTCCTATTTTCCTATCCATGTGTCTGCCCGAGTGTCTTTTAAATGCTATTATCATACCCACCTGAACTACCCCCTCCGGCAGCTCATTCCATATACCCATCACCCTCGGTGTGAAAAAGTTGCCCCAACAGATTCTTATCAAACCATTCCCCTCTCACCTTACACCTATGTCCTCTGGTTCCAGATTCCATTCCCTGGGTAAAAGACTCGCCCTATTAATACCCCGAAGATAGACACAAAAAGCTGGAGTAATTCATTGGGTCAGGCAGCATCTCTGGAGAAATAGGTGACGTTTCAGGTCGAGACCCTTCTTGAGACCTCTCGCTATCAATTCCCCTCATTTTAAACACCTCGATAAAATCACCTCATAAAAAAAAATTCCCTTAGCCACTGCTCTCATGGATTAAGTTTCTCCAGCACTTTGTTTCTTGTGAGGACGAATGTCAAGAATGGAGAGCATTCTATGTTAGCATTTGTATCATTGGGATAAAATATCATTAGTTTCACTTGTGCTTTGCTTTTCATATACAACATGGCGGCACGGTAACGCAGCGGGCAGAGTTGCTACCTCACAGCATCAGAGGCCCGGGTTCAATCCCGACTACTGCTGTGCTGTCTGTACGGAGTTTGCACGCTCTCCCCGTGATCTGCGTGGGTTTTGCTCCGAGATCTTCGGTTTCCTCCCACACTCCAACGGCGTACAGGCTCGTAGGTTAATTGGCTTGGTGTAAGTGTAAAATTGTCCGTTGTGTGTGTGTATGTGGGATAGCGTTAAAGTGCGGGGATCGCTGGTCAGCACGGACTCGGCGGGCCGAAGGGCCTGTTTCCTGCGCTGGATCTCTGAACTAACATAAAACTAAACAGGGTTCAATTTCATTGCCAAAGCTGCTCCAGTCACTCTGTGCGAGTGCAAGGTGATTTCTCCATTGATGTAGGCTGATGGAGGAGTGTAATGTGATATAAACAAGGTGCCTGTTACACAGTAATTCACGGCAGTGTAGACTGCAGGCATGATTGATGCAGGCATTCTAACAAAGATCTGTGTCATAACATGTAACCAAACTTAGACACTTCTTTACAGTTTAGACATTTTCTTTGAAGTGTGATTTCTTCCGAAAACGTTGTAATTAGTAAGTATTTTCAGTAGATTGTTGGAATGGCTATGATAAATGAGACTTAATCCACTCTCTTTTCTTGCCAAATGAGTCGATCTGCAATGTAATGTTGCATTTTAATCAATCCAGATTGTTATATCGTGGGTGATATTCCAGAATGATCAATAAACTACGAGACAGACAGAAAATGCTGGAGTAACTCAGCGGGTCAGGCAGCATCTCTGGGTAGAAGGAATGGGTGACGTTTCGGGTCGAGACCCTTCTTCAGTCTATTTTCTCTCTCCCGCCTTTCTTAAAAAGTGGGATAACATTTGCTCAGAGAGAGAAAGGCGGGAGAGAGAAAACAGGGAATTATAGACCAGTTCCTTCTCTCCAGAGATGCTGCCTGTCCCGCTGAGTTACTCCAGCATTTTGTGTTTATCTTCGGTGAAAACCAGCATCTACAGTTCCTTCCTACACAGTAAACTACCAGATATTTACAACATGCTTCTCTCTCACACATTCAAAGATTTATTTTCAACTTGTCCATTGGTTTCCACTACAATGCTTAATTGGGCTGTCCCACTTGGGTGGCGAGTTTAGAAGAGTTTAGGAGAGTTTGAAAAAATGTTATGTTGAAGACCTCCTTCAACTATGTTGAAGACTAGCTTCGACTAGCTTCAGGAAAATTGGACGCCGATAGTGGAGAGTGAAGACGACCTCCTTCGATCTCCTTCGACCTCCCTATGTTGAAGACTATCTACGACTGCCTTCGACTACCCTCGATTACCTACGACCAACGTGTCGACCTACTACAACTAAACCTACGAATAAAAAAAGTATCGATTTTTTCCATGGCGACCTTTTTTTACTCAAGGGCATTTTTTTAAATGTTGAAAAAAACGCCGTGAGGCCTCGAGTACGCGGAGACCACTCCTGAGCATTAAGGAGAGTTACAAAGACCTCCTAGGACCTCGTTTCGACCATGCTGCGAGTATCAGTCGAGGGCAAACTCGCCAGAACTTGCACCCAAATGGGACAGCCCCTTAAGTTATATCCTTGTACCCAGTGCTTCCTGAAGTGGTACCTCTACCATTGGGATCCTGTACTACACTCGTGCGCTCGTGAGATCAGGCTGCGTTTAGAGCAAAATGATCATGGTGGCACATTGGTGTAGGGGGCGGCACGGTGACGCACTGGTAGAGTTGCTGCCTCACAGCGCCAGAGATCCGGGTTCGATCCTGACTACGGGTGCTGTCTGCATGGAGTTTGTACGTTCCCCTAGAGGCCTATGTGGGTTTTCTCCAAGATCTTCGGTTTCCTCGTTTAAGAAAGAACTGCAGATGCTGGTAAAATCGAAGGCAGACGCAAAACGCTGGAGAA
This sequence comes from Leucoraja erinaceus, assembly GCF_028641065.1. Classification (NCBI taxonomy): domain Eukaryota; kingdom Metazoa; phylum Chordata; class Chondrichthyes; order Rajiformes; family Rajidae; genus Leucoraja; species Leucoraja erinaceus. Next base: position 3,851,755 of record NC_073384.1, on the reverse strand, counting down.
ACTCAGCGGGTGAGGCAGCATCTATGGAGAGAAGGAATTGGCGACGTTTCGGGTCGAGACCCTTCTTCAGAGTCTCGACCCGAAATGCTGCCTCCCCCGCTGAGTTTCACCAGCGTTTTGTGTCTACCTGTGTCCACCTCTTCGGTTTACACTCACACTCTAAAGATGTGGCTTGATGTAGAATGTAACATTGTCCCTAGTGTGTGTGTAGGGCAGTGTTAATGTGCGGGGATCGCTGGTCGGTGGGACAAAGGGCCTGTTTCCGCGCTGTGTCTCTAAACTAAACTAAATTAAACTGAATGAAAGAGCAAGGGGAAAATCAGGTGTTAGGAGAAAATCCTTTGATGAGATGCTGCCTGACCCGCTGAGTTACTCCAGCTTTTTGTGTCTATCTTCGGTTTACCCAAGCATCTGCAGTTCCTTCCTACACATCCTAGGATATGTAGCACGGGCCAGAAGATGGTGGGTGTGTGGAACAAGCTGCCTGAGGAAGTGACAAAGATGGGTACAACTGTGGCATTTAAAAGACTCTTGGACAGGGACAGGGATAGGAAAGATTCGGAGGGGTGTGAGCCAGGTGCGTGCCCGGCTAGGCAACCTGGTCAGCATGCACGAGTAGGGCCGAAGGGCCTGTTTTCGTGCTGCCATGCTCCATGGATCTACATAACATATTTGGCTTTACTGGTTGGAAACAAATGGGTACCCGTATTACATTGTTGTATTAACAACTGTAACATCTGGAGTAACTCAGCAGGACAGGCAGCATCACTGGAGAGAAGGAATGGGTGACATTTCAGGTCTCGACCCAAAACGTTACCCTTTCAGTCTGAAGAAGGGCAAAGACCCGAAACATCACCCGTTCCTTCTAACCTGAGATGCTGCCTGTCCCGCTGAGTTACTCCAGTATTTTGTATCTACCTTCAGTGTAAACCAGCATCTGGAATTCATAAAATCTGGACTGTGCAGACTTCCTTTGCTGCTCTGATGATGCCATTGTCATTTGGATGGCCTCACTGTCTCTACTTGAATAACAAGCAGGCCTACATTCTGGCCACATAATGATCAATATCTAACAATATTTAGCATCTGAAATCATGGATCCTGCTGTTTGTTGGTACAAGTATGTTGTCAAAAATGGTTCCGGTCAGAACAACTCTTGGGTCTCAAGTTTCAGGGTTCAGTCAATCTTATTTAGACTTTCGAGATACAGCACAGAAACAGGCCCTTCAACCCACCGAGTCCGTGACGACCAGCGATCTCCCCGTACACTAGCACTATCCCACACACTAGGGCCACAGTTTAAGAATAAGGAGTAAGCCATTTAGAACGGAGGCGAGGAAACACTTTTTTTCACAGAGAGTGGTGAGTCTGTGGAATTCTCTGCCTCAGAGGGTGGTGGAGGCAGGTTCTCTGGATGCTTTGAAGAGAGAGCTAGATAGGGCTCTTAAAAATAGCAAGAGTTATGGGATATGGGGAGAAGGCAGGAACGTGGTACTGATTGGGGATGATCAGCCATGATCACATTGAATGGCGGTGTTGGCTCGAGGGGCTGAATGGCCTACTCCTGCGCCCATTGTCTATTGTCTATAGGGCCAATTTACAATTTGCAGAAGGCAATTAACCCACAAACCAGCACGACTTTGGAGTGTGGGAAGAAACCAGAGCACCTGGAGAAAACCAACGCAGGTCACGGGGAGAATGTGTCTTGGCGCTGTAAGGCAGCAGCTCCACCACTATGCCACTGTGCCAAACACAGCGGGGAAAATCTACTCTGTAGAAACTTAAAGTACTTTAAAACGTGGCTGCAAATAGTGATGTTATTATCTCTACTCTGATCAGGAATTGGTGGTTTGTTGTCGAGAATAGTCATCAGGTCATAAGTGATAGGAGTAGAATTAGGCCATTCGGCCCATCGAGTCTACTGTGCCATTCAATCATGACTAATCTATCTCTCCCTCCTAAACCCATTCTCCTGCCTTCTCCCCATAACCTCTGACACCCGTACTAATCAAGAATCTATCTATCTCTGCCTGAAAATACATCCAGTGACTTGGCCTCCACAGCCTGCTGTGGCAAAGATTTCCACAGATTCACCACCCTCTGACTATAGACATTTCTCATCATCTCCTTCCTAAAAGAACGCCCTTTAATTTTGATGCTGTGACCTCTGGTCGTAGACTCTCCCACTTGTGGAAAAATCCTCTCCACATTCACTCTATCCGAGCTTTTCACTATTCTGTACGTTTCAATGAGGTTCCCAGCCCTCCCTCACCATGAGTTATGTCATTATTTGTACCTGTATATGTTCCCCTTACATTTGACCTCCCCAAATGCAATCACTTACATTCATTCTGATTAAAGTTCACCTGCCGTTTCTCAGCCTGTTTCTGCAGCTGTTCTCTACCCCACTCTATACTTAGACAGTCCACGACCCCAGCAGTTACGGTGTCAACCCGTCTACGATGCTGCCCCAGTCACTGATGTATATATCACTCACCAGCGGCAGCAGCAGCAGCAGCGGCAGCCGAGGTCCCAGCACACAACCTTGCAGAACTCACTGGGCGTACACCTCTAGCCTGAGACTGGGATTAATATCACACTCATTTTGTATGGAATTGCCTTGAATTTCAGTGGAATGCACTTCAGAGGCACAGTTCAAGTTGCTGACTCAACTAACACATACATTTGGAGGTGCCAAGCTGCCTAGGATGAAGTCCTAGAGAAATCAGTTTCAGATCAGGGGTTGGTTGATTCTTTAAGCACTTTGTCAAGTGACTAGTTCTAGGTTATCCCAGTTTCTCATCCACTCCCTACATATTTGGGGCGATTTTTATAGAGACTGTTTTACACACACACACACGCACACACACACACACGCACACACACACACACGAGCACGCACGCACGCACACACGAGGACGCACACACACACGCACACACACACGAGCACGCACGCACACACACACGAGGACGCACACACACACGAGGACGCACACACACACACACACACACACGAGCATACACACACGCACACGCTCACACACACATACACGAAGGTGTCTTTCTCCCCACCCTGACACACACACACCGTTAAAAACACACACACACACACACGAGCACGCACACACACACGAGGACGCACACACACACACACACGAACACGAACGCACACACACACACACACGAGGACGCACACACACACACACACACACACACACACACACACAGCACGCACACACACACACACGAGGACGCACACACACACACACGAGGACGCACACACACACACACGAGGACGCACACACACACACACACACACACGAGCACGCACACACACACGAGGACGCACACACACACACACGAGGACGCACACACACACACACGAGGACGCACACACACACACACACACACACACGAGCACGCACACACACACACACACACACACACACACGACATACACACACACGCACACACACGAGGACGCACGCACACACACACACACACACACGAGCACGCACGCACACGCACACACACACACGCACGCACACGCACAAGCACACACACGCACGCACACACACACACACACACACACACGCCTTTGGTAACCCACGCGGTCACAGGGAGAACATGCAAACTCCTCACAGACAGAACGGCACAGTGGTGCAGTGGTACAGTTGCTGCCTTATGGCAACAAAAACCTGGATTCAATCTTGACTACGGGTGCTGTCTGTGTGGAGTTTTCACGTTCACCCTGTGGCCGAGTGAGACCCACCGCAAATTTCGCTTGGATAGTATGACCATTGACTTCTCCAATTTCAGGTAGTCCTTGCTTTCTCCCTCCTTCCCCTCCCCTTCCCAGCTCTCCCACAGCCCACTGTCTCCACCTCTTCCTTTCTTCTTCCCGCCTCCATCCCCTACCCCCACATCAGTCTGAAGAAGGGTCTCGACCCGAAACGCCACCTATTCCTTCTCTCCATAGATGCTGCCTCACCCGCTGAGTTTCTCACGGTTTCCTCCCACACTCCAAAGTCATCCAGGTTTGTAGGTTAATTGGTAAATGTAAAAACTGTCCCTAGTGGCTGAAGTATGATGTTAGTGAGCGGGGATCGCTGGTCGGCACGGACCCGGTGGGCTGAAGGGCCTGTTTTCGCGCTGTATCTCTAAACTAAACTAAATTCTCGAGCAGAGAGCAAATTTTAAATTGGTCTTTCTCACCCCGTCAAAAATGCTAACTTAGAACTACATGAATGTTAAAACAATGCATAGATTGGGTTGTTAGAACCAAAGATGGCTTGTCATGTACAACTGAATATTGATGTTTTTATCCAATACATTCAGATCAATGAGGCGTGTTGTAGAATGCCCAATGCCTTACATAAAAACAACCACGTTTCTTCTGGATTGCTCTTTCAATCATCGAGTGGTACAGCACAGATTCAGGCGCTTCGGCCCGCCTTGACCATGCCAACCTAGTTTGCGTATTGGGCAAGTCCCATTTGCCTACATTTAGACCGTATCCCTCTAGGTTCTTCCTATCAATATATCTGTCCAAATGTCTTTGAAAAAACTCCTAATTGTATCTGTTTCTACAGCTGCTTCTGGTTGCTCTTTCTGGTTGCCCTTTGAGTGGAAAAGTTGTTCTGACCTGAGGTCCCTCTTAAATCTCTCCCTTCTCGCCTTCAGCCTAATTTTCTCCAGCGTATTGTGCATTCTAACTTAGGAAATAGGTGCAGGAGTAGGCCACTCGGCCCTTCGATCCAGCACCACCATTCAATATGATCACGGCTGATCATCCAGAATCAGTACCCTGTTCATGCCTTCTCCCCATATCCCTTGATTCCGTTAGCCCCAAGAGCTCTATCTAACTCTCTCTTGAAAACAACCATTGAATCGGCCTCCACTGCCTTCTGCGGCAGAGAATTCCACAGATTCACAACTCTCTGGGTGAAAATGTTTTTCCCCATCTCAGTCCTAAATGACGTACTCCTTATTCTTAAACTGTGGCCTCTGGTAACTGGCAATGGCTCAAGTAACTGAACCGTTCTCTCACTAGGAGGTATAGGAATTTCATGGATGCAACCCCCCTCCATCCACAACTCACGCTGCCTCGGCAAGGCCAGCAGCATAATCAAGGACTAGTCTCACCCATTCCTTCTCTCCAGAGATGCTGCCTCACCCGCTGAGTTACTCCAGATTTTTGTGTCTACCTTTGATTTTATCCAGCATCTGCAGTTCTTTCTTACAGATCTTTATTTGAACTTTATTTTTGCACTAAACATTGTACCCTTTACACTGCGAACGGCTTGAATGTAATCCGCTTGCTGGTTAGTCCCGGGATGCTGAGAGAATGGAGCGGCTGGACTTGTACACTCTGCAGTTTAAAAGGATGAGAGGGCATCTTATTGAAACGTATAAGATTATTAAGGGTTTGGACATGCTAGAGGCAGGAAACATGTTCCCGATGTTGGGGGAGACCAGAACCAGGGGCCACAGTTTAAGAATAAGGGATAAGCCATTTAGAACGGAGATGAGGAAACACTTTTTCTCACAGAGAGTTGTGAGTCTGTGGAATTCTCTGCCTCAGAGGGCGGTGGAGGCAGGTTCTCTGGATACTTTCAAGAGAGAGCTAGATAGGGCTCTTAATGATAGCGGAGTCAGGGGATATGGGGAGAAGGCAGGAACGGGGTACTGAGTGGGGATGATCAGCCATGATCACATTGAATGGCCGTGCTGGCTCGAAGGGCCGAATGGCCTACTCCTGCACCTATTGTCTGTTGTCTATTGTCTATTGTCTATTGTATGGCGGTGCTGGCTCGAAGGGCCGAATGGCCTCTACTCCTGCACCTATTGTCTATTGTCTACACAACTGGATAGCACTGTGCACGTGACAATAACAAACTAAACTAAACTTCTATTACCGAAGGCAAAATGACACGGTAGAATCGGCCACAATAGCTCCAGTGACATTATTTGAAGCAAGTTTCAATTCCAGGGACCTACGTCAGTGGTACAGGCATCTCGTAACAATGAGAGGGATTCATAACAGCTGCCCCAGCCATAAAACAATGTTAAAACCACAGGGAAAGAATTATGATTACATTTGACTGCCCTGACCCACTGTTGGGTCTCTGACATCGCAGGTTCAGGATATATTGTACGAGTGTGGTCCACAAAGGCCCCTCGCTCAAACAGATGTAGGATTTCACCTGTCGGCTTTCAAACCTTTGACACCCTAATGGCTTGTTCAGGAAAGGAGACGTTTGACAAGCTACAAGAAATAAAGAAATACGCCGGCCTTGGACTTTTCACTGACCCAAACCTGTCCTAAAGCTCTTTACACTCAATTACTCTTTGAGTAGTGCTCTGTATTGTGAGGGGGGGAAAGGTGATGAACAATTTGTACACGCCGTTTATGACACTAACTGAATAATAAATAACTGTCGAGGGATATCGCTGCTATTCTTCATGAAGGTTGGATGCGTTAAGACGGACCCGCGAGGGCACGTGTTGCTGAGGTTTAATGTCCCGTCTCGCACACAAACGTGATGTGCCGTGATTATCACCCAGATTATTGTGCTTGAAGCAGTCGGATTCAGTCACCACCACACGGCAGGTTTAGTACGTATGCAATGAGTTTCTAGAGAGAACTATCAGAAACATTCGGACAGGTTCGCGGAAAAGACCTGTTTCTTTGCTGCGTGATCATAGACAATAGACAATAGGTGCAGGAGTGGAGGCCATTCGGCCCTTCAAGCCTGCACCGTCACTCAATGTGATCATGGCTGATCATCCCCAATCAGTACCCCGTTCCTGCCTTCTCCCCATATCCCCTGACTCCGCTATCTTTAAGAGCCCTATCTAGCTCTCTCTTGAAAGTATCCAGAGAACCGGCCTCCACTGCCCTCTGAGGCAGAGAATTCCACAGACTCACCACTCTCTGTGAGAAAAAGAAGAGGAAAGAAAGCCAGGGAATGAGATGGGAAGATAGACACAGAATGCTGGAGTAACTCAGCGGGACAGGCAGCATCTCTGGAGAGAAGGAATGGGTGACGTTTCGTGTCGAGACCCTTCTTCAGACTGAGAGTCGGGGGAGGGGGAGGGGGAGGTACAGAGATAAGGAAGTGTAAGGTGTGAGAAGGAGTCATCAAAGGGAATGGAGATCTAGGAAAAGTTAGAATAGATCATTGTTAGCTGGGTGGAGGTGACAACAAAGCAGACAGAGATAAAATGTAGTCAGAGACAATCAGACTGGTGGGAGAACTGGGAAGGGGGAGGGATGGAGAGAGAGGGAAAGCAAGGGTTACTTGAAGTTAGAGAAGTCAATGGAAAGCAAGGGTTACATGTACGGCAGTGAAGTTAGAGAAGTCAATCAGTTCATACAGCTAAGGCATCAAAATCATGAAACTCAGCGGGTGCAGCGGCAGCTATGGAGCGAAGGAAACGGGCACGTTTCGGGCCGAAACAATCTTGGGGTCCGGAGGGATCGGAACGATAGAGGGCTCAGGAAGAGAGGGGGGCCTTTGGCTCACTCAGAGCTCATCCGCCCTTGACAGATCTGGTATTTGCAGCCGAGACGAAAAAAAAAGGGGGGTAACACAAGCGAAGGAAAGGAGAAACTTTCGGGTGAAAGGGGTGCAAGCAGCATCTAGAGCGAAGGAAATAGGATTTGGACGGTATAAAAAAAAAAAAAAAAAAAAAAAAAAAAAAAAAAAAAAAAAAAAAAAAAAAAAAAAAAAAAAAAAAAACGAAAAAAATAAAAAAAGAAAAGAAAAAAGGGAGCTAGGGGGAACGAAAAATGCTTCTTCAGACTGATGGGGGATGGGGGGGGAGAGAGGAAGGAAAAAGGGAGGAGGGGAGCCTGATGGGGGGGGGGGGGGGGAGGAAGGGAAGGAGGGAGGGGAGCTCGAGGGTTAAGGAAGGGGAGGAAACAGCTCGAGGGTTCAAGGAAGGGGAGGAGACAGCAAGGGCTAGCGTTCAACGTTCATGCCATCCGGACCCAAGCAGCCCAGCTGCCTGGTATTTGGTCCTGCTGGGGGTCCAGGTAAGGGGAGACAGTTTAGTCGGCGATTATCGGACCCATGGAGCAGGTAGCACGAGATTACATGGTACCCGTGGCGGGGGGGAACTCCCCCCGACCTGACCCATAAGCTGCCCAAGTGAAATGTGAGGTGCTGTTTGTCCAATTAGTGCTGGGCCTCACTCTGACAGTGGAGGAGGCCCAGGACAGAAAGGTCAGTGTGGGAATGGGAGGGGAAGTTGAAGTGCTGAGCCACCTGAAGATCTGGTAGTTTTAGACAGACTGAGCGGAGGTGTTCAGCGAAACGATCGCCGAGCCTGCACTGGGTCTTGCCGATATCTAGGACTATATACAGGGAGGTTAGTTGGAGACTACATAGAATGGAGGCAGTGGTTGGTGCAGCTAGCAGGTTGATCAGTGGACATTAAGGTAATCTGGGATGAGGAAGATAAGACCACAATCATGTGTGTGGAATGAGTGAGATGGGTTTGTAGAAATAAGCAGGAACATGAAGAGGATCTGCAATCCCCAGCATTTATTAGCTTTCCACAGGCCCGCATAAATTAACATGAAGAATGTAATTAGAATGCTGAGGTCAACCACCTTATTATAATGTTTAATTTGCAATCTCATCATGTTGGCTCCACTCAGTTTACACCAGATGTGGACAAGATACAGCAGGGGTTCTAATATTTTAAACACTCTGCAACTGGGCCCAAACATTGGCGGCACGGTGGCGCAGCGGCAGAGTTGCTGCCTTACCGCGCTTGCAGCGCCAAAGACCCAGGTTCGATCCCAACCACGGGTGCGGTCTGTGCGAAGTTTGTATGTTCTCCCCGTGACCTGCGTGGGTTTTCTCTGGGATCTTCGGGGGGACGCCTGTATGGTCGTGAATAGTCGCCCAAAGAGTCGTACCTTTTTCTGGTCGCTGCTGGCCGCCGAACATGTTGAAAGTTTTCAGCGTCCCGCTGCGACTATGAAGGGTGCCGGCAATAATTGCGTAAGAGGGACAGGCCCGTTACCGTGCCAGAGACCCGGGTTCGATCCTGACTACGGGTGCTGTCTGTACCGAGATTGTCTGTTCTCCCCGAGACTGCGTGGGTTTTCTCCGGTTTCCTGCCACGTTCAAGAGTCAAGAGTGTTTTATTGTTATATGTCCCAGACAGAACAATGAAATTCACGCTTGCATTACAAGCAAGTCCAAAGACAGGCAGGTTTGTAGGTTAATTGGCTTCTGTAAATTGTCGCTAGTGTTTGTAGGGTACAATCCAATACAATACGGGTTTATTCGTCACATTGTACATAAAGTGCAAGTGAAATTAATTTGTCAGCAGCGGTACAATGATAAAGAACACACAATACACAATAAATATTTAACACAAACATCCACCACAGCATTCATCGCTGTGGTGGAAGGCACAAAAATTGGCCAGTCCTCCTCCATTTCCCCCCGTGGTCGGGACCAGAGTCCAGGTAAGTCCAGAGTCGGCTCTTCCCCACCGGAGACCGCGGCTTTAGGCTGGTGTAGGCCGCAGGCCGGCGGTCGGAGATTTAAAGTCCCCGCCGCAGCCAGAAGCACCGCAGACCGCAGGGCCGGCGGTGGAAGCTCCCCTCCAGGGGTGATGGTAAGTCCACGCCGGGTCCGCGGTAGAAGTTGGCCGCGGGCCGGCAGTGGAAGCTCCTTCTTCCCCCGGGTCCCCCACGAGGGATCCCGGGCTGCAGACGCCGCGCCAGCTGGAGCTCTGCAGACCGCGGCTTCCGGCTTCCGGCTTCCGGCTGCCGGCTGCCGCGGGCCAACGAAACGGAGCGCTCCCCTCTGGCGAGCCCCAGCGAGGGCTCGCCCGCTCCACGCCGAGAGTCCACGCTGCGCCCGCCGCTGAAGCCCCGGGCGTGTCTCCGGGAAAGGCCGCGCCGATCCTCGTTGTTACGCCACGGGGGAGGCAACCTGGAAAAAGTCGCCTCTCCGTGGAGGAGGCAACCGAAGCGGTTTCCCCCTCACCCCCCCACACCACCCCCCCACACAAGACACACAAAGAAACACAAAAAAACATACTTTAAAACATACTAAAAAAAACAAAAAAAGTTGAAAAAAATGGACACGCTGCTGACAGGGCGCCGGCTTGCAGTGCCCCCAACGATCCCGTAGAACTAGTGTATGGGGTGATCGATGGTCTGCGTTGATTCAGTGGGCTGAAGGGCCTGTTTCCATGCTGTATCGAAAGTAAACTAACATAGAAACATAGAAAATAGGTGCTGGAGGAGCCCTTCGGCCCTTTGAGCCAGCACCGCCATTCGTTGTGATCATGGCTGATCATCCCCAATCAATAACGCGTGCCTGCCTAACCAAATATATACTACAGGTACAATGAAATTTAACTTCAATTGTTCACTTTTGCGATTCTGTGTTTTATCAATTATACTAAATTTAATCATTTGCTTTTCACACAACAGCGACTTTTGTGGCGTCTGTAAGATGCATGGAAGCTGTAAAGGAGTGGAGTCTGACACACTGTAACCTTTACTGAGTCTTTAATTAAGGCACATGTCACACACGTCCCAGTACTGACTGCATCTAGTCTTCAGGCGTACTGGAACAAACAGGGAGGAACAAGGGGAGGATATCACAGTTATACTGATATGGCTGGGCGTGGTTAGTGGTATTGAGGTAGCTACATTATAGGTTGCATGCATAAACCATCTACATCCTTTCCCTTGGAAATTAAAAATTGAAGTTATAACAGTGGCAGGGTGGTTATACAACCCCTGCAAATCTAAACAAAATCACCGTAACGGACCGGAGGTTTGACAACCCGACCCAAGCGAGTGCGCATGGCACCCTCACCCTCCCCACCCGAAAGAAGAGGAGGAGGAGCAATATCAGCCGGGAAGGAGAAAGCCGGCGGAGACCCAACCGGGAATGCGGAAGGAGACCCGACCGGCACAGGCGAGCCAGGGGAAGGAGACGGGGGAGAAGGAGAGCGGGCAGGGGAGGAGAACCCCGGAAGGGCAGAGGGAGGAGAACGTGGCAAGCGGACTGACCGGGGCATGCAGGGAGCTGAGGGGGTAATTAGTTGTGGGAGGCTCGAAACGCAACGGAGGAGCTTAGGGGGCCGCAGGGGAGGCTGAGGCTCGTTAACGGCCAACAGGTGCTGGCGGCTACGGCGGTAGATAGTTCCTTCAACGTCCACCAAGTAGGATCTCGGTGAATTGTCCACCCCAACCACGGTTGCGAGTCGGGAGAATCCGGTGGCTGTCTGCATGCGGACGACCTGGCCAGGCAGTAGTGGCGAGAGCGGGCGGCAGGACTTGTCGTGAGAGCGGCGCTGTACTTCATGCCTTTGAGCAATCCGTTGCTGGATGGCGGCAGGCTGGAGGACCTTGGGCACTAGGGATTGCTGGGCGATCGGCATCGGTGGGCGAAGAACGCGGGACATCAGACGCTGGGCAGGGGGATCGCATGGTCGTGTCCCTGGAAATGTTACGAAGGTTTAGCAGACCCTGGTAGAAGTCACCATTGGAGAGACGAGACTGCTCCAGCAAATTCTTGGCACTGCGGACAGCACGTTCGGCCAGGCCATTGCTCTGCAGGTATTCAGGGCTGCTGGTGTAGTGAGTGAAGTTCCACTTCACGTCCGAAAGCTTGTGTTGCCCCGCCACATGGGCAGAGGGGATCTGACAATCGGGCTATTAATCTGACTGGTGTTGCTTTGCCCCGTCGCAAACAAGGCAACGTTCGCCCTATGCTGCGGCCGACTTATGCCTCTCGGGTCCCGCTTGTCAAGAAGTGTCCCAACTGCAATTATATCCACTCCATGCAGTCGCCGTGCCCAGCATTTGGCAAAGCTTGCAATTTCTGTAGGAAGATGAACCATTTTTCAGCTGCCTGTCGCTCCCGTGGGAACGTTCCCTCAGCTCCTAGACAAGTTTTAAACAACCTTCAGCAAGCTGATAACGAATTTGATTCCCAGTCTTCTGTCGACACTGCCCTCGACTCTGAGCCCAGCTGTTCCATGGGAGATGCCAGTGTTTACACTCTCTTTCATGGCCCATCTCGCCTCCCCGATCCTTCTGTGCTCATTACTGTCAACAACAAGTCCTTCACTGCTAAGTTCGACACGGGGGCAAAGGTGAATGTTATGTCAACATCCCTATTCAAACAGATAAGAAATAATGAGCTGTTGACTGCTGATCGCTCCATATTGCGTGCTTATGGGGGAGAGGAGCTAACACCTGTGGGGAGGGCCACCTTCCACTGTGTGCTGCAGAAATCATCCCGTGACCTATCGTTTTTCATTCTTGACTGTGACTGTGTGACTCTGTTGAGCAATCAGGCCTGTCAGGATCTCGGTCTGGTGTCTTTCGACCGTACGGTCCACGAAGTACGTGTGATGCTGAATCCACTCTCCGAGTACCCTTGCCTCTTTTGTATTGTATTGTATTGTATTCAAATTTATTGTCATTGTCTCAATTTGAGACAACGAAATGAATTTCCCTTACAGGCAGTATCATAAAAAATAAAAAATAATAATAATAAATAAATAATAAAACATATTAAAAATAAAATTGAAATTGAATTAAAAAAAAAAAAGCACAAACACAGAAAGTCCACGACACAACATAACATAAATGGCACCAAGGTGAGGACGGCACCATAGTCCAGCCAGCCTCCCCTCCGTGTTCATCCGTGGTCGGGGCCTTACGAGCACCCGCAGTCGCCGCCCCAGGTGGCCCGATGTTCAGGCCCTCACGCCGGGCTGGTGGAACGCCGACGCCGAACCCCGACGACCTCTTCGATGATAAGCTGGGGATGCTGCCACTTGTATACAAGATCGCAACTGACCCACCGCATCGGGGTCATTTCGGTGCACGATGTTGATGAAGTGGTTGTAGTCCATCACGAAAATTGCCCAGCGTTCCGCAATGTCAGCGTCAAAGACAAGGGGAGAGGGCTTTCGGCATGAGAATGCCATGATGAATGGGGAATTAAACACTAGTTAGACTAGGGACAAATAAAACCCGATAAACAGGAGGCGTGCGTTTAACTTGCTGACACCATGTAAAGGAGTGGAGTCTGACACACTGTAACCTTTACTGAGCCTCTAATTAAGGCACATGTCACACACGTCCCAGTACTGACTGCATCTAGTCTTCAGGCGTACTGGAACAAACAGGGAGGAACAAGGGGAGGATATCACAGTTATACTGATATGGCTGGGCGTGGTTAGTGGTATTGAGGTAGCTACATTATAGGTTGCAAGCATAAACCATCTACAGAAGCCAATGCGGATTAATGCACCGTTAGTACTCTGTGAAGTCCATGCCTGCACCACTGAATTTCAGTGCCTTTAGCCTTTATAGTCTGAAGTAAGACCATAAGCTCAAGAGTCAAGAGTCAAGAGTGTTTTATTGTTATATGTCGCAGACAGAACAATGAAAATCTTAGTTGCTGCAGCACAACAGAATATGTACACATAGTATAAAAAAAATGTTAACACGAGGATAAGGGGAAAGCCATTTAGAACTGAGACGAGGAAACACTTTTTCACGCAGAGATCCAATACAATTTATTTATTTATACAATACAATACAATACAATTTATTTGTCACTTGAACCTCATAGAGGATCAAGTGAAATGTTGTTTCTGCAGTCATACATACAAGAAAAAAAAGACCCAAGACACAACACAATTTACACAGACATCCATCACAGCGCATCTCCACCTCGCTGTGATGGAAGGCAAAAAAACATATCTCTCCCCTGCACTTCTCTCTCCCCCCGATGTCAGTCAAAGTCAGAGCCCCCGGCGGGCGATAACAATTGTCCCGCGGCCATTTACGCCGCGCCGGGTGATGCAAGGCCGCGCTCCGGGTCTTGTTGTTGGAGCCCCGGGCGGGCGCTGGCAAAGTCCCGCAGCCGTTGAAGCCACGCCGGGCGATGATGTAAGGCCCCGCTCCAGGCCATCCTCAACCCCACTACTCGGGCGGGAGAAGTCGCCGTTGCGGAAGCCCCGAAAAGCGGTCTCCCAGCAGGGACCCGTGGGCTCCCGATATCACTGTCCACCAGACCTGCGGTTGGAGCCTCCGAATCTCCGAGGGTCGGGTCGCAGCAGCGCGCCACCACCGCTCCTCTCGCTCCGGACTCGGCCAGCTCCGTGATGGTGAGTAGCTCCGCAGCTCCGTGACTGGAGCCCCAGGACGTTCCTGCTGGAGGCCACTCCACAGTGCAGCCCCAACGACAACGGAGACCCGACAGGGAAAGGTCGGGGTTCTCCGTGCAGGGGAAATTTTCCCCCCCCCCCCCACACACACACACACACATACCCATCAAAAAAATAAAAACTACATTAAAACGGGACAAAAAATAACAAAAAGACAGACGGACTGCAGAGGCCGCTGCGACGTGAGTCGCGCCGCCCAGCGGAAGCCGCCATTCAATGTGCAACTCAGAGAGTTGTGAGTCTGTGGAATTCTCTGCCTCAGAGGGCGGTGGAGGCCGGTTCACTGGATACTTTCAAGAGAGAGCTAGATAGGGCTCTTAAAGATAGCGGAGTCAGGGGATATGGGGAGAAGGCAGGAACGGGGTACTGATTGGGGATGATCAGCCGTGATCACATTGAATGGCGGTGCAGGCTCGAAGGGCCGAATGGCCTACTCCTGCACTTATTGTCTATTGTCTATTGATAAAAGGCACATTGACACTTGCGTTCTCAGTTTCTGCTTGTTTGCACATGCCCTCAGTCGAATTCACGATGAGCCACAAAACACAAATATTGGGCGTCGCAAACTCGAGCACTTGTTTATAAATCTTTAGACGCTGGCCTTTTTTTACTGAGTGGGTGCGATTAGACAGACTCAACTCATGTTTATTGAACATCAGATGTTTAAACATGTACACTGAAATTTGCAATGCTGATGCCAAGGGGGAATCTTCAGCTAACACGCCTCCCCTGATAATACTGAAACTGCAAACCGGTTCTCCACAGGAAGCATCTTATCAGGATGCACCACAGCTCGGTTTGGGAACGGCTCCATCTAAGGCCGCAAGAAGCCGCGACAAATTGTGGACACGCATACCAACCTCCCTTCCACTGACTCCATCTATACCTCACGCTGCCTCGGCAAGGCCAGCAGCATAATCAAGGACCAGTCACACCCTGGCCGCTCCCTCTTCTCCCCTCTCAGCTTTATACCCCTGTCCCACTTAGGAAACCTGAACGGAAACCTCTGAAGACTTTGCGCCCCACCCAAGGTTTCCGTGCGTTTCCCGAAGGTTCCCGGAGGTTTTTGCCAGTCTCCCTACCTGCTTCCACTACCTGCAACCTCATGCAACCACCTGCAACCTCCGGGAACCGCACGGAAACCTTGGGTGGAGTGCAAAGTCTCCAGAGGTTTCCGCTCAGGTTTCCTAAATGGGACAGGGGCATAAGAGTAAAGAGTAAGCCATTTAGAACGGAGACAAGGAAACACTTTTTCTCACAGAGTGTGGTGAGTCTGTGGAATTTTCTGCCTCGGAGAGGGCGGTGGAGGCCGGTTCTCTGGATGCTTTCAAGAGAGAGGGCTCTTAAAGATAGCAGAGTCGGGGGATATGGGGAACAGGCAGGAACGGGGTGCTGATTGGGGATGATCAGCCATGATCACATTGAATGGGGGTGCTGGCTCGAAGGGCCGAATGGCCTACTCCTGCACCTATTGTCTATTGTCTCTCCCATCAGGTAAAAGGTACAGAAGTGTGAAAACGCACACCACCAGATTCAGTTTCTTCCCAGCTGTTATCAGGCAACTGAGCCACACTACCACAACCAGAGAGCGGTCCTGAGCTACTAGCCACCCGGTTGGAGACCCTCAGACTATCTTTGATCAGACTTTACTGGACTTTATCTTGCACTAAATGTTATTCACTTTCTCATGTATTAGAACACTGTGGGTGGCTCTATTGTAATCATGTATTGTCTTTCCACTAGCTGGTTAGCGCGCAACTAAAGCTTTTCACTGTACCTCGGTGATCAATCAGTGTCTCTTTATCATTGCCAGATGGTAGGAAGAGCATCTTTAAGCTCGTCGCTAGATGCTGCAGTGTCCTTGTGCTGCAGATTTGTAATCAGTTGCTTCAAAGCCCATATCTTTCTTCACTCAGTAACTTGAGTAAAGGAGCAAGGAGGTCCCTACTGCAGTTGTACAGGGCCATGGTGAGATCACACCTGGAGTATTGTGTGCAGTTGTGGTCTCCAGATTGAGAAAGGACATTCTTGCTATTGAAGGAGTGCAGCGTAGGTTCACCAGGTTAATTCCCAGGATGGCAGGACTGACAAATGATAAAAAATGATTAAGAAAAAGAATGGGTCTACAGGGCTTATATTCACTGGAATATCCACTGGATGAGAGGGGATCTTATGACAATAGACAATAGGTGCAGGAGTAGGCCATTCGGCCCTTCGTGCCAGCACTGCCATTTAATGTGATCATGGCTGATCATCCACAATCAGTACCCCGTTCCTGCCATCTCCCCATATCCCCTGACTCTGCTATCTTTAAGAGCCCTATCTAGCGCTCCCTTGAAAGTATCCAGAGAACCGGCCTCCACCGCCCTCTGAGGCAGAGAATTCCACAGGCTTACAACTCTCTGTGTGAAAAAGTGTTTTCTCATCTCCATTCTAAATGGCCTACCCCTTATTCTTAAACTGTGGCCCCTGGTTCTGGACTCCCCCAACATCGGGAACATAATTATTGAAACGTACAAGATTCTCAAGGGATTGGACAGGCTAGATGCAGGAAAAATGTTCCTCGATGTTGGGGGAGTCCAGAACCAGGGGTCACACAGTTTAAGAATAAAGGGGAGGCCATTTAGGACTGAGATGAGGAAAAACGTTTTCACCCAGGGAGTTGTGAATCTGTGGAATTCTCTGCCACATAAGGCAGTGGAGGCTTTCAAGAGGGAGCTCTCGGGGCTAACGGAATCAAGGCATATGAGGAAAAAGCAGGAACGGGGTACTAATTGAGGATGATCAGCCATGATGGTGCTGGCTCGATGGGCCGAATGGCCAACTCCTGCACCTATTTTCTATGTTTCTAGTCAGACTGGTCGGAGAATGTTTGTGGAACTACGTTTCGAAGGTGGATGCAGAATGGCTGCTTATATTCCATGTTTCGAGGCCAATGTTTGTTTGGAAACAGTGGAAGGGATGTGTCTCCACGTTGCCCAGGGGGCTGGGATTGTATGGGGCAGCTTGTCACGGCCACATGCAAGCAGATGGCCAGTTACACCAGTGTGCAGATGCGCCTTTGTTCCTGTCCGCTTTCACCTGTCATCTCTTCCTGAGCTGACATTTTACACAAAGCAGCAGAACCTTTTTAAAACACTGCGTTTGTGGACAAGTGCCTGCCGCAGAGACTCTGTGCCTGCCCCGAGCACCACCTGTACTGGATGTCACATTGGATGTAAATATTGGCCGATGAAACGCCCGCGTTCCTTTTCTTTACTAATGATTGGTGACAAGTTAATCTTGAAATACCAACATCCACCGGTGATTCAGTGGTTCAATGATTCTTGTGTAGGAAGGAACTGCAGATGCTGGTTTAAACTGAAGATAGTGTAATGGCAGGTTTTTATATCGTTCAAGAAATCTTTCCTCGAGCCACTATGTCGGAAGACAAGGGTGAGGAGATAATAATTGATACGCATCCACCAGCTCGCCATGAGACATTCAATGCTGTCGAAAGATAAATCTTCAAAACACGGTCTCTAAAGGGCCTGTCCCACTTGGCCTCATTTACACGTCATATGTAAAATAGGTCGACGCGTCGTGATGTGCGACACTCGCGCACAAATCACGCGTCAGCACAGCCGTCTGGTGCCCGATGTCATTAGAATACCCTGCGGTGCGCGGCCACGCATGGTTACGGACGTTGACTCACGGTGACGTAGCCATGCATCACCGTGCGATACACGTGAGACGGCGGGACGCCAGCGTGCGATGCCAATGCGTCTGCGTGCGTACGTGAAACGTCACGCAAGGAATTCGTTACACTACGAAATCCTGGAGCACCGCGCGATACTGCGCGCCACCGCATGTGATTCCACGCCTAACCATGCGCAATGCGTGCGTCGGCCACGCGCACCCCACATCGACCTATGACGCGTAAATGAGGCGCAAATGAGTGCCAAGTGGGACAGGCCCTTTAAATAATAGTTTCTTTATTGTCGTGGTAAAAACTATGAGATATTCATCCAAACCTCTTCTTGTTTAAGTACATTTTGATCTTACTCGTAGTCAAACTCATGCATGATAGAACTCGTGCATGGTGGAAAACTGTGACCACTCTTCCCCCACGCTTCTTCCAACTAAACTAAAGACTACTAGGGCATCTGCGCGAGAATCCCAGCCGCAAACACACGCCTCAGAATACGTATAAACCCCGCCCACATAATTACTGGCAGATACAATTTAAAGATAACTGGTTATAGCGATAACATACTGAGTTAAATGGCCGCTACAGATAGACACAAAAAGCTGAAGTAACTCAGCGGGACGGGCAGCAACTCCGGAGAGAAGGAATGGGTGACGTTTCGGGTCATAAGGTCACAATTGCAAGTCAGATTACTAACATCTTTAAATAAACAGGTTCATAAGTCAACAGGTCATAAGTGATAGAAGTAAAATTAGGCCATTCGGCCCATTAAGTCTACCATTAAATCATGGCAGATCTTTCTTAAGGGGTTGGACAGGCTAGATGCAGGAAGATTGTTCCCGATGTTGGGGAAGTCCAGAACAAGGGGTCACAGTTTAAGGATAAGGGGGAAATCTTTTAGGACCAAGATGAGGAAAACTTTTTTCACACAGAGAGTGGTGAATCTCTGGAAGTCTCTCCCGCAGAAGGTAGTTGAGGCCAGTTCATTGGTTATATTTAAGAGGGAGTTAGATGTGGCCCTTGTGGCTAAAGGGATCAGGGGGTATGGAGAGAAGGCAGGTACAGGATACTGAGTTGGATGATCAGCCATGATCACATTGAATGGCGGTGCAGGCTCGAAGGGCCGAATGGCCTACTCCTGCACCTATTTTCTATGTTTCTATGTTTCTCTCCCTCCTAAGCCCATTCTCCTGCCTTAGATACATAGACAATAGGTGCAGGAGTAGGCCATTCGGCCCTTTGAGCCAGCACCGCCATTCAATGTGATCATGGCTGATCATCCACAATAAGTACCCCGTTCCTGCCTTCACCCCATACCCCTTGATTCCGCTAGCCCTAAGAGCTCTATCTAACTCTCCTTTGAATGCATCCAGTGAATCGGGCTCCACTGCCTTCTGAGGCAGAGGATTCCACAAATTCACATCTCAGTTCTAAATGGCTTACCCCTTATTTTTAAACTGTGACCCCTGGTTCTGGACTCCCCCAACATCGGGAACATGTTTCCTGCCTCTAGCGTGTCCAAACCCTTAATAATTATATATGGTTCAATGAGATCCCCTCTCTGATTCGAAGATTTACGGAGATTTACTCGGAGATTTACGGAAATAACCGCTCGTCGGTACTCGGGGCTCTCGTGGACATTTTTCAACATGTTGAAAAATCTTCACGAGTCTTCCCGAGCTTACCTGCCGTTAGCGAGCCTTCCCGAGTACCTGCCGTTAGCGTTACGA
The DNA here is from genome assembly GCF_028641065.1 of Leucoraja erinaceus. NCBI lineage: Eukaryota > Metazoa > Chordata > Chondrichthyes > Rajiformes > Rajidae > Leucoraja > Leucoraja erinaceus. Next base: position 3,832,102 of record NC_073384.1, on the reverse strand, counting down.
GCCGCTAAGAGACGTCCCCGAGCTCCGACGTACCCGCTATGTTCATTCTCCGTGCTTACCACGAGTTTCATTTCTTTTAAAACTCGGGAGAGCTCTTGGAATGAACTCGTACAGTGGGACAGGGCCATTAGATGCGAGTAATAACAGGCGTGATGAGACCTCTCCACTATGTGCCTGCTTTATTGCCAAAGGGATCACAGCTCCACAGTGATAGGATTTCAGCATGTGACCTCTGCATAAAATACATGGCTGCCAACATTGGTGGCATTTGAACAGAGCATTTGCATCAAAATTCATTTCTAAGCTGCTTCATTCATTCTGGCAATAATTCTATCATCGGGAAATATGTTAATGTTCATCGTGGCCCATGGAGGTATTTTAGGAATTGCTGTTGTGTTCCTTGCCCAGCCTGATTTCAAACACGTTTTAATTCTCTTCAGTATTGTTTCAGTCCAAAGGTTCGTCGTGTGGCATGCAGCGCAACTCCACATTTCACGGGCTTAGTGGCATTAATATTAAAAAGGATTCGCTGGCCCCAGGGGAGTAGTGAGGACTATCTATCTAGCCGTGTTCACAAACAAATCCTCTCGGCTGGCTTAGTTACAGGGTTAAAAGGCAGGAAATCAGCCCGGCTACCTCTTAGCAGAGCACATCGTAGAAACATAGAAAATAGGTGCAGGAGGAGGCCATTCGGCCCTTTCGAACCAGCACCGCCATTCATTGTGATCATGGCTGATCGTCCCCAATCAATAACCCGTGCCTGCCTTCTCCCCATATCCCTTGACTCCACTAGCCCCTGGAGCTCTATCTAACTCTCTGTTAAATCCATCCAGTGACTTGGCCTCCACTGCCCTCTGTGGCAGGGAATTCCACAAATTCACAAATTCAAAATGTTTTTTCTCACCTCAGTCTTAAATGGCCTCCCCTTTATTCTTGGACTGTGGCCCCTGGTTCTGGACTTGCCCAACATTGGGAATATTTTTCCTGCATCTAGCCCGTCCAGTCTTTATGTAATTTTATACATAGCACATTCGGGAAAGCTAAACAGCGCTGGTGGGTGATGGACGCAAAGTGCTGGAGTAACTCAGCGGGACGGGCAGCATCTGTGGAGAGAAGGAACGGGCGGCGTTTCTGATCGGGACCCTTCTTCAGACTGAGGATGGGGGGGAAAGGGGCACGAGAGATATGGAGCCAATGATTGAAAGATATGCGAAAAAAGCAACAATGATCAAGGAAAGGTGGTGCCCACAATGGTTCATTGTTGGCTGTGGGCTGGGTGATAATGAGTTATAGAGGCAATTAAACTCTGTGTGCAGTTTTGATCCCCTAAGTTGAGGAAGGACATTCTTGCTGTTGAGGGAGTGCAGCGTAGGTTCACCAGGTTAATTCCCGGGATGGCGGGACTGTCATATGTTGAGAGAGTGGAGCAGCTGGGCTTGTACACTCTGGAGTTTAGAAGGATGAGAGGGTATCTCATTGAAACATATAAAATTATTAAGGGCTTGGACACGCTAGAGGCAAGAAGCATGTTCCTGATGTTGGGGGCGTCCAGAACCAGGGGCCACACAGTTTAAGAATAAGGAGTAAGCCATTTAGAACGGAGACTCACAGAGCGTTGTGAGTCTGTGGAATAAGGAGTGGAGGCCGGGTCTCTGGATACTTTCAAGAGAGAGCTAGGTAGGGCTCTTAAATATAGCGGAGTCAGGGGATATGGGGAGAAGGCAGGAACGGGGTACTGATTGTGGATGATCAGCCATGAAGGGCTGAATGGCCTACTCCTGCACCTATTGTCTATTGTCTATTGACAGTGAAGCCGGTGCTATGATCAGGGTGGGGGAGGGATGGAGGTAGAGCAGGGATGTAAGGGTTACTTGAAATTAGAATAATCAACAGTCATGCCGTTAGACTGTAAGCTGCCCAGGCGAAATATGAAGTGTTGTTGGTTGTTGAAAGCCAATAGTGTTTGGGCCAATTTCCAAGTTTGCAAGATTATCACATTTGAAAAGCTGCTTTCCTCCGACAGCCAGCAAAGCTGTTATTGATCAGCTATTGGATCGGAATCGATAATACAAAGGCAGAATAAAGCCTTTTTTTGTGTTGATTTCTTTTGCTCGAGGTTCTCACTGTGAATTGTAAAAGCCAAGCACATTAGTGCTGGCATTTAAATATTAATCACACTGCATATTTTATTGGGCAAACAATGGAAAATAATTCAAAGAAAATCAACAAGTTTGCCAGTGAACAGGCTTCCTCGCAGTTATTCAACCATAAGCTTGCAAGAATCATTTTTGCATTTACTCGCATGAAAAAAAAAAAAAAAAAATTACATTTACTGGCGGCACATACATGCAGTTATGTTTATCTTACCTTTGGGTGGCGCGGTGGCACGCCTGTTGGTCTGCTACCCTACAGTGCCAGAGACCAGAGACCCGGGTTCGATCCTGACAATAGGGTGACAATAGACAATAGGTGCAGGAGTTGGCCTTCAAGCCAGCTCCGCCATTCAATGCAATCACGTGCAGTCGGTACGGAGTTTGCACATTCCCCCCGCCCCCGTGACCTGCGTGGGTTTCCTCCGGGTGCTCCGGTGTCCTCCCACAATCCAAAGACGTGCAGGCTTGTAGGTTATTTGGCTGTGGTAAAATTGTAAATCGTCCCCAGTGTGTGTAGGAGAGTGTGCGTGTGCGGGGATCGCTGGTCGGCGCGGACTCGGCAGTTCCTGCACTGCATGTCTCAAGTCTAAAAAAAGTCTACAGTTGCGACATGCTGTCCTCCACTTCCTTCTTTTAATAATGAGCAAAGCCTTCGGATTTTATTTTACAAATAGATAAGATTGTGGGCTGGGAACTGGCAAAGCGTGACAAAGCAATCTAATACTATTTTGCGGCACATTATCTTTGCTCAGCTGCGAAGCGTCAGTGGAAAGCACTGATAACGTAAGCTGTTTTCCCCTGAACCACAGCGGGAAATCAGTGCATGGTTGGTGCGTGAGGCTCTACGAGGCGCTGGTCCGGCTGCATTTGGGCCACTGTATCTGAGGAAGGATGTGCTGGCCCTGGTGAAGGTCCAGAGGAGGTTTACAAGAATGATCCCAGGAGTGGGTTGACCACTGATGAGCGTTTGACCGCACTGGGCCTGTACTCGCCGGGGTTTAGAAGGACGAGGGGGAACCTCATTGAAACTGAGATAATTGCACATGGCGATAGATTGCCAATGGAGCAGCTTGGCTTGTACACTCTGGAGTTTAGAAGGATGAGAGGGGATCTCATTGAAACATATAAGATTGTTAAGGGCTTGGACACACTAGAGGCAGGAAACATGTTCCCGATGTTGGGGGAGTCCAGAACCAGGGGCCACAGTTTAAGAATAAGGAGTAAGTCATTTAGAACGGAGACGAGGAAACACTTTTTCTCACAGAGAGTGGTGAGTCTGTGGAATTCTCTGCCTCAGAGGGCAGTGGAGGCCGGTTCTCTGGATGCTTTCAAGAGAGAGCTAGATAGGGCTCTTAAAAATAGCGGAGTCAGGGGACATGGGGAGAAGGCAGGAATTGGGTACTGATTGGGGATGATCAGCCATGATCACATTGAATGGCGGTGCTGGCTCGAAGGGCCAAATGGCCTACTGTGGCACCTTTTGTGTATTGCCATTTACCCTGGCTGTTTCGAAACTTACCAAATAGTGAAAGGCGTGGATAGTGTGGATGTGGAGAGGATGTTTCCACTTGTGGGCAAGTAATTGGCTTGGTATAAGTGTAAATTGTCCCTAGTGTGTGTTGGATAGTGTTAAGGGCCGTCCCACTTGGCGATTCTTTCAGCGTCATGTCAGTTTCGCCAAAAGATTTTGAACATTTCGAAATCCAGCGGCGACATAAAAAACGGTGCGACACTCGAAACAACGCCGCGAGTCGTACGTGATCATGCCGCGTCTCCGGTGCGTCACGCTGCGACGTTTCTGTGACCTGATACGCCAATCAACGATGCCGGCAGACGCTGAAAAAATGGCCATGTGGGAAAGGCCCTTTACTATGCGGGGATCGCTGGCCGGCGCGGCCTTGGTGGGCCGAAGGGCCTGTTTCCGCGCTGTATCTCTAAACTAAACTAAACTGTGGTGCAGATTTGACTCTGTACTTGCATCTCCTGCTGTGGTAGTCGAGGCCTATCACTGACATGCAGACCCACCCACAGCTCCCTTAGCTGAAGTTGCCCTGGGCCATTCGATTGGGGAGTGTGTGTGTTGGTCAATGGATGACGTTGGCCATTCAGTGGTGTTGCCGCCTAGCCTCCAGGGTTCATAGTTTAGATATACTGCATGGAAACAGGCCCTTCGGCCCACCGGGCCCGTGCCGACCAGCGATTCCCGCACACTAACACTATCCTACTGTAACGGGTATAGCTTGGACCCAATAGCAGCACAGAGTAGTAACACAGGAATGGGTACACCGTACTCACCCAGAGGCTCAGGATTGAGCGAGGGTTCCGAAGAGGGGCAGGCAGGAGACGTAGTCGGGGTAGCGGAAGGTCCGGTAACCAGGAGATCCAACACACGATGCAAACAAACCAGCGAGGGACAGACGAAAGGAGAGTCGAAGCCGGGCAGGAAGTCGAGGAGCCGTTGCAGGGATTCACCAAACAGCCCAGGAGAGAGGCAGACAGAAACCAGGAGGTACGGGACGAAGGCCGTGGTCGGGGACAGAAGGCTGAGGTGCTATCCGGGAAGACGACAGGACGGAATGGTCAGGGGCAGGCAGGTTCAAATCCGTGTAGGCAGTCGGGAAATCGCTGGAGAGTCTTGCATGAATGCTGCGACAATCTGGCACTGTGTGAACAGTGAGGAGAGTCTATATACCGGTTTAATAGGTGATCAGAGGCAACTGAGTGCAACAGGTGAGGAGAGTTGGGCTGATGAGAGGGGAGTGGCAGGCAGGTGAGGAGAAGGAGGGACCAGTGGAAAAGTACCGGGAGGTGAAGTGGATGAGAATGAGGAGAGGGCAGACTGTGACACCTACGCCCACTAGGGACAATTTTTACATTTACACCAAGACAATTAACCTACAAACCAGCACGTCTTTGGACTGTGGGAGGAAACCGAAGATCTCAGAGAAAACCTACGCAGGTCAAGGGGAGAACCTACAAACTCCGTACAGACAGCACCCTTAGCCGGGATCGAACCCGGGTCTCCCTCAAGGGTTTCGACCTGAAATGTCGCCTATTTCCTTCGCTCCATAGATGCTGCCTCTCACCCGCTGAGTTTCTCCAGCATTTCTGTCTACCTTTGATTTTCCAGTTCCTTCGTAAACAATAAAGACTTAACTTTAAGAGATTAATGATGGGAAGGAAAATTAGAATTTAAAAAATTTTTAAAAATTACTGAGGTAAATGGTATACATGTCTCCCTCCTGAAGACAGCATAATTAGGCAGCAAGCTGAGCCTTTAGCTTTTCTGTGAATCTTTTGACAGCTTAACTTCTGCTTTTTAATATATTTTATTTCATGCTCTTTACCGGAAAAGCCTCAATCACTTGTAGCACTAACATGAAGCCGCCTGGCACAGTTGCAAATCAAAGCTGTCTCGGGATACATTGCTTTAGTTTAGTGTAGTTTAGGGATGCCACCCAGACACAGGCCCTTCGGCCCGCTAAGTCAGTGCCGACCAGCGATCCCCGCACACTAACACGATCCTACACGCACTGGTGCCAATTCTGTACAGTTACACATTGATACAGGTGCACAACCTTTTATCCGACGATCCAAATAACGAAAACCTCCGAATAGCGACATTTTTTCGGTCCTTGAAGAAAGGTCCTTGAAAACGTTCACCGAGGGCGGCCCGCAGAGGTGACAGCGGAACCTCGGGTCGGTCCTCGAAGAAAGGGGAACTAAATCCCCATTCATAAAAGAGAAGGTGAGGGTATATTGCGCGGGAGGGTTAATAATTGACAATATGCTGCTACCTGCCCGCTGGGTTAAAAAGTTCCCATGGTAGACACGATACACAGTGTATCGTGAGTCTTGCGTGGGAACTTTTAAACTCAGCGGGCAGGCAGCAGTAGATTGTCGCTCCCTTCAGTTTCACCCCACCTACACCCCTCTGCTCCCCGGCCATGTGTGTGACCCCTTCCCTCCCCTCTCCAGTTCCCCGCTCATTGCACCGGCGCGGGGGCTTTGCACTGTCTTCACGACGGCGATGGCTGCAGGTCAGTGCAGTCACCGGAGACGTCAGGACCAATTGGACGTCGACCACCAGGCCCACTGCAAGCACAGAGATCCCAGAGACCCACAGCCAGCAGCAGCCCAGCCCAGCCCCGCTCCAACTTCTTCTGCCGGGATCAAGGCGCAAACTCGCGACCTTGCGGATATGAGCCGAGCACTCTACCACTGAGCCAGCCATTAAAATCTACGCAAGAAAATTTCCATTCCGAAGACCGACAAATTCTGAATTACGAAAGGTGTCTGGTCCCAAGGCTTTCGGATAAAAGGTTGTGCACCTGTACCAAGCCAATTCCTCCCACACTCCATGTGGGAGGAAACCGAAGATCTCGGAGAAACCCCATGCAAGCATGCAAACTCTGTGCGGACAGCACCCGTAGTCGGGATCGAACCCGGCTCTCTGGCGCTGTGAGGAAGCAACTCTACCGCTGCGCCACCGTGCCGGCCAATAAAACTGGTATAAAATTGATTCTATCACCGAATTATAGATATATGCACATCAATTTTATTAGATGCAGAATATTTTATTTAGAAGATTTACCCATTAATTTGTCAGATAAGCATCTCTGAGAAGGAGCTTAAATAACATTAGGCCAGAGGTTTTGTTAGTGGACGCAATGTTTGCCTGTTGGATGTAAATATTAGCTTAATATTCGTGGGTCAAACATGGACCCATTGTAGGTCTTGCTTTCACCTTAGAGCGGTAAAGAAAGGTTGGGCAAACCTGTGTCGCTTTCGATGGAACATTGGAGAGTGCGGAGAGATCTGCTACAGGGTTATACATTTCTAAGCTCAGCTTAGTTTATTGTCACGTGTACCGAGGTACAGTGAAAAGTTTTTGCTGCGTGCTAACCAGTCAGCAGAAAGACAATACACGATTACAATCGATCCATTTACAGTGTCCAGATACATGGTAAGGGAATATGTTTAAGAAGGAACTGCAGATGCTGGAAAATCGAATGTAGACAAAAGTGCTAGAGAAACACAGCAGGTGCAGCAGCATCTATGGAGCGAAGGAAATAGGCAACGTTTCAGTCCTAAACCCTTCTTCAGACTGATGCAGGGTGAGGGGGGGGGGGGGGGCGGGGAGAGGGGAATAACGTTTAGTGTTTAGTGCAAGGTAAAGCCAGCAATGTCCGATCAAGGATAGTCCGAGGATCACCAATGAGGTCGATAGTAGTTCAGCACTGCTCTCTGGTTGTGGTAGGAGGGTTCAGTTGCCTGATAAGAGGCGTAGATAGAGAGTCAGAACCATTTTCCCAGGATGGAAATATCAAAATATCCTTAAGGTTAGAGGGGCAACGTTACAGGAGATGTGCAGGGCCAGTTTTTTTACATAAACTTGGTGGGTGCCTGGTAGGTGCTGTCAGAGGTGGTGGTGGAGGCAGTGTAATAAGGGCCTGTCCCACTTAGGAGACCAAAACAGCAACTTCTGGTGACCTTGCCCGCCACCCAAAAAAAACCGTGGCCGAGGTGACCCGCAACCTCCTACCACCTCCCACGCATATGTTGAAAACCTTCCTCGACTATGAAGAAAACCTCCATCGACCTCCGTTGTCTACCTTTGACTAGCGTCGCAACCGGCTTCGACCAGACCCGCGACTAAAAAATGATCGATTTTTCAAAACGGCAACCTATTTTTAGTCGAGGCCGGTTTTAATCACGATGAAAAAATAGCAGCGACCTAGATGAAGCCTCGATCACCGCGGAAACCACTTTCGACCATTGGGGAGAGTGACCAAAACCTCCGGTGACCTCATGGAAACCTTGTGTGGTGGGCAAGGTCACCAGAGGTTGCTGTTTAGGTCTCCTAAGTGGGACAGGCCCTTTAGAAACATTTAGACAGGTGCATGGATAGGCAGGGAATGGACGGATAAACGTCATTGGGTGGTGTCACGCGCGGCAATCTGTCGGTCTGTTCACCCTTTTGTTATTTCTAGTCTGTTTGAAAGTATGTGCCTGGAGGATCTTTAGTCTTTTTTATGTGTGGAGGGTGGGGAGGTGGAAGGGGGCCAGAGCATCAGCAGCAGCGGTGCAGCACTGGATTCCATCGCGGAGCGGGCGACGCCTTACCGGGGATCGCCGTGTTGGATCTCCGGAGTGTTGGGCCAGCCGACTTTAACATCTTGGAGCTGTGGTCTGCGGAGCTTCCAGCCGCGGGCGGCGCTGACTTTACCATCGCGGAGTCCCTTGCCGGGGGTCACCAGTGTGGAAGCTCCATCCAGCTCAGCCTGTGGACTTCGGTCTCTGGTAGGAAGTGGCCGATTCGGAAACTCCAAGCCGCTGAGAGTGTTCTCTGTTCTGACGCTGGAGTTCTGATCATCTCGGCGAGAGGGCCTGAACATCGGGCCGCCCGTAGCGGCGACTGCGGAGGGCTCAAAGGCCCCGACCACGGGTGAACAAGAGGAAGATGCCTGAACTTTATTGCCTTCCCTCACAGTGGGGAACGTTGATTCTGCTGTGTGGGGGATGTTCATGTTAAACTCTATTGTGTGTTGTGTTCTTTTTATTCGTGTGGCTGTACGGGAACTCAAATCTCACTGGACCAATTGGTGCCCGTGGCAATAATTGTAACTTGAACTTGAACTTGATATGGACGTCGTGCAGGCACAGAAGATTAGTATAAGTTTGCATCATGCTTGGCATGAGAGTAAGGGGTAAGCCTTTTAGCACTGAGACGAGGAAAAACGTTTTCACCCAGAGAGTTGTGAATCTGTGGAATTCTCTGCCTCAGAAGGCAGTGGAGGCCAATTCTCTAGATTTCCTTCAAGAGAGAATTAAAGATAGCAGAGTCAAGGGATATGGGGAGAAGTCAGGAACGGAGTACTGATTGTGGATCGCATTGAATGGTGGTGCTGGCTCGAAGGGCCGAAAAGCCTACTCCTACACCTATTGTCTATTGACTCAGTGGGTCAGGCAGAGTCTGTGGAGGGAATGGATAGGCAACTTTTCAGGTTGGAACCTTCCTTCGGGCTCCTTGTCCCTATCTATTCCCTGAACCTCCTTGTCTTACAGACATGTGATCATCAGGTCATAAGTGAATCCGTTGTAAAAGTAGAATTAGGCCATTCGGCCCATCAAGTCTACTCCGCCATTCAATCATGGCTGCTCTGTCTCTCCCTCCTAACCCCATTCTCCTGCCTTCTCCCCATAACCTCTGACACCAATACTAATCAAGAATCTATCTATCTCTGGCTTAAATATATCCATTGGCTTGGCCTCCACAGCCTTCTGTGGCAAAGAATCCCACAGATTCACCACCCTCTGACTAAAGGTGGAGCAAAGGGGAAGATACAGAGTGCAGAATATAGTTCCAGAGACAAAGTCCAATACCGCAATGGACTGGAAGTGAATTGGACAGTACCCGAGAGATTGAAAAACAGTTTCCCCCGCCCCCCACATAAAACAAACCAGAGAACATTAACACGACATTAACATTAACATAAAAATAACAAAAAAGACGAAAGGATATGGTGAAACCAAAATGTATAAAAATGGCCTTTAATAAAATCTGACAATGTGCACTTTAACCACATGTGATTTTTTTTAATTACAACTCACAAATTGTGGAGTATAGAGGCAAATAAATAAATGATGGGTCTTTGTCCCAAACATTATGGAGGGCGGTGTACTTTCTATGTTTCTGACTGCCCAGTTTTATTCAAGTTTATTTTTTAAATGATCGTAACCTTTTTGTAATATTAGAAATTGACAAAATTCTAAAACCTAGCATTGATCCGTTTAGCGGTGCCCGGACAGTTGCCGTCACAGATGAGTGCGGACTTAGTCGATCGTAATCAGCCTTGAGCTTGAGCTACCAGTGTCGTTTGCAATTGTTTTCTGCGCACTAGCTTATGAAAGACCTAATATGTTCTTTAGGTAGGCTGAAGGGGACTTGTCATGTGCCTTCAAATCATATCGAGTGATGTTATGTCCGCTTGGTTGACCATTTAATACAGCTGACTATCGTTGTCCTTGTCAACAGAGTTGTGAAATATAACAGAGCAATCAGCTCTTATTTCATTTAACAATGTCTTATATGGCTGGGTGGAGAGGCTTTTTTTTTGAGGGCCAATCGAAAGGCATTGATTATGTTTCTCTGGAAAACCATGGGTAAGAAATCTGTATATTCCGATCTCCCTGATCTGTGTTTGGTAGATATAAAACTGGAAACAAAATGCTGGAGTAACTCAGCAGGTCAGGCAGCATCTGTGGACAACATGGATAGGTGACGTTTCACAGAGTGCTGGAGTAACTCAGCGGGTCAGGCAGCATCTCTGGAGAACATGGATAGGTAACGTTTCACAGAGTGCTGGAGTAACTCAGCAGGTCAGGCAGCATCTAAGGAGCTAAGGAAATAGGCAACGTTTCGGGCCGAAACCCGTAAGGGTTTCGGCCCGAAACGTTGCCTATTTCCAGAAGGATTTCGGCCCGAAACGTTGCCTATTTCCTTAGCTCCATAGATGCTGCTGCACCGTAACTGAGTGGGTCAGGCAGCATCTGTGGAGAACATGGATAGGTGGCGTTTCACAGAGTGCTGGAGTAACTCAGCGGGTCAGGCAGCATCTGTGGAGAACATGGATAGGTGACGTTTCACAGGGTGCTGGAGTAACTCAGCGGGTCAGGCAGCATCTGTGGACAACATGGATAGGTGACGTTTCACAGAGTGCTGGAGTAACTCAGCGGGTCAGGCAGCATCTGTGGAGAACATGGATAGGTGACGTTTCGGGTCCGGAGCCTTGAAGAAGGGTCCTGACCCTGAACGTCACCTATCCATGTTCTCCATCGATGCCGTAGAAAAGAACTGCAGATGCTGGTGAAGATACTGAAGATAGATAGACCCATAGTGTCTATCAGGATCCTTCAGTCTGAAGGACTGTCCCGACCTCAAACGTCACCCATCCTTTTTCTCCAGAGATGCTGCCTGGCCCACTGTGTTACTCCAGCACTTTGTGTCCTTTTCTGTAAACCAGCATCTGCAGTTCCTTGTTTCGTCGTCATAAGATATAATTCCCTTCACTCTCTGATAAGCCACGGTGTGTTTCCCTCAAGTAGTAATTCCTTCAGCAGACCCATGTTTGTTATTTACTGCTATGATGTAGAGGGAATGATACCCGGTGGGATGGGGGTGGCCCAGTGGTTGTGTTTCTGGATGCTGTGATTCAATAACCTGATTTAATCAGTTGGAGATGTAAGTATGAATCACATCACACCAGCTGGGGAAATTACATTTTGTTCATTACATAAGTCTGGTATGTAACGGTGGCACGGTGGCGCAGCAGCGGTAGAGTCGCTGCCTCACAGCGTCAGAGACCTGGGTTCGATCCTGACTACGGGTGCTGCCTGTACGGAGTTTGCACGTTCTGCCCACTGACCTGCCTGGGTTTTCTCCCGGTACCCCGTTTTCTCCCACACACCAAAGAGGGACAGGTTTGTAGATAAAATGTTCAAGAAGGAACGGCAGATGCTGGAAAATCGAAGGTGGACAAAAGTGCTGCAGAAACTCAGCGGGTGCGGCAGCATCTATGAAGCGAAGGAAATAGGCAACGTTTCGGGTCGAAACCCTTCTTTAGACTGATGCAGGGTGGGGGGGGGAGGGCGGGAGAAGCAAGGAAGAGGAGGAGCCTGAGGGCTGAGGGAGAGCTGAGAAGGGGAGGAGAGCAAGGGCTACTGGAAATTGGAGAAATCAACGTTTATGCCGCTAGGGTGCAAACTGCCCAAGCGGAATATGAGGTGCTGCTCCTCCAGTTTCCGGTGGTGCTCACTCTGGCCATGGAGGAGGCCCAGGCCAGAAAGGTGGGATTCGGAATGGGAGGGAGAGTTGAAGTGCTGAGCCACCGGGAGATCAGGTTGGTTAATGCAGATCGAGTGGAGGTGTTTGGCGAAACGATCGCCAAGGTTCATTGGCATGGGTAAAAATTGTAAATTGTCCCTAGTGTGGATGGTAGTGCTAGTCAGTGTTCTGGGATCGCTGGCCAGCATGGACTCGGTGGGCCAAAGGGCCTGTTTCCGCGCTGCATCTCTAAACTAAACTAAACTGAAGCTATCTTCACCGAAGATAGACACAAAATGCTGGAGTAACTCAGCAGGACAGGCAGCATCTCTGGTGAGAAGGAAATGGTGACTTTTCGGGGCAAGATCCTTCTTAAGGATGAGTATCAGGGGAGAGGGAGTTACAGATATAGGGAAGTATAAGACAATAGGCAATAGGTGCAAGAGTAGGCCATTCGGCCCTTCGAGCCAGCACCGCCATTCACTGTGATCATGGCTGATCATCCACCATCAGTACCCCGTTCCTGCCTCCTCCCCATATCCCTGACTCCACGATCTCCAAGAGCCCTATCTACCTCGCTCTTGAAAGTATCCAGAGAAATGGCCTCCACTGCCCTCTGAGGTGAGAATTCCACAGACTCACCACACTCTGTGTGAAAAAGTGTCTCCTCGTCTCCGTTCTAATAAATAAATAATAATAATAAATACTTTATTGATCCCCTCAGGGAAATTCAGATGTCCAGAAGCCCCCAACCAACAAACCCACAGATTCAAAACGAACACAGACAGAAAATACATAGAATACACTGCGGACACTACCTGAGAGCAATAAGTACTTAAAAAGACCAATAATTAACAATTAAAAATTAAAAATTGCAAGAATGCATCCCCCTACAGCCTAGCGGTCCGAATTATAAAATCTAATGGCTGCAGGGGTGAAGGATCTCCTGAACCGCTCCGTTCTACAGGGCAGGGAGAGGAGCCGGTTGTTGTTCCGAGTGCTCTTTTGACTCTCCAGAATTACATGGAGGGGATGCCCGGGGTTTTTCAGGATGACCTGCACCTTGTGCCTCATACGCCTCTCAAGCACATCCATCCCAGAGTCTACTCTCCCCTCCAGCACTGAGCTAGCTCGTTTAACCAGTTTGACCAGCTTCTTGTTGTTTTTTGCACTAATGCTGTTGCCCCAGCAGACAACAGCGTAGAAAATAACACTTGCAACCACAGTGTTGTAAAACATGTGCAGCATGTCATTACACACATTGAAGGATTTGAGCCTTCTGAGGAAAAAGACTCTGCTCTGGCCTTTTTTGTAGAGGGAGTCAGAGTTGACAGACCAGTCCAGTTTGTTATCAAGGTGCACTCAATACAATACAATACAATACAATATTTATTGTCAGTGAGGCTCAAACGAAATTCCGTTTCCACAGCCATACAAACAAAGACAATTTCCTACAGACATACACACAATTTAATTCACGCAAACATCCATCATAGTGAACCCACTGTGATGGAAATCAAAGTCTTTTCTCTCCCCTGTTCTCCATGTCTCTCCCGATGTCCAAGCCCCAGGCGGGCGATACTAAGTCCCACGGCCATTTTAGGTGTCCACTTTCTGAAAGACCGGGTGGTTGTAGGCTGTCTCAGTACACAGGGTTTGTAAGAAGGCCTTAGATAAACCAGGGTTGTGATCTGATTTGCCAAGCGGTGAAAAGGCTAAGACACTATAGGCCTCCTTGACATTGACATAGCACAGGTCCATTGTCTTATTGTGCCTTGTGGGACAGTCAACATACTGTGAGAAGCCTGACAAGTGGGGGCTGATGTTCACATGATTGAAGTCCCCTGATAAGGCAATGAGTACGTCCGGGTGCCGGGTCTGTAATCTCGCGACAGTCTCTTGGATGACGTCACATGCGACTACAGGCTCCGCTGGAGGAGGAATGTAAACAATAATGGCGACGATGTGGGAGAACTCCCTCGGTACATAATAAGGTCTCAGTCCAACCGCCAGGAGCTCAATATCCCGACAACAGATCTTATCTTTCACAGTTATGTGACCTGGATTACACCATCTATTGTTCACCAGCAGAGCAAGTCCCCCACCTTTGATCTTCCCACTCGCCTTCTGGTCTCTATCTGCTGGTACCATAGTGAAGCCGGGGAGATCCACACAGGATCCGGGATGATGTCCATCAGCCACGTCTCGGTAAAACACATGAGACTGCACTCACGGTAGACCCGTTGGTTCTTCATAAGGGCCTCCAACTCCTTCCACTTCTAAATGGTTTACCCCTTATTCTTAAACTGTGGCCCCTGGTTCTGGACTCCCCCAACATCAGGAACATGTTTCCTGCCTCTAGCGTTCAAACCCTTAATAAACTTTCAATACGTTTTTCATCCTTCTAAATTCCAGAGTAAATTTAAGCCCAGCCGCTCCATTCTCTCAGCATATTGACAGTCCCGCCATCCCGGGAATTAACCCTGCAAACCTACGCTGCAGTCCCTCAATAACAAGAATGTCCTTCCTAAAATTAGGGGATCAAATCTGCACACAATACTCCAGGTGTGGTCTCACTAGGCCCCTATACAGCTGCAGAAGGACCTCTTTGCTCCTATACTCAACTCCTCTTGTTATGAAGGCCAACATGCCATTAGCTTTCTTCACTGCCTGATGTATCTGCATGCTTACTTTCATTGACTGATGAACAAGGACCCCCAGATCCCGTTGTACTTCCCCTTTTCCCAACTTGACACCATTTAGATAATAATCTGCCTTCCTATTTTTGCTACCAAAGTGGATAACCTCACATTTATCCACATTAAACTGCATCTGCCACTCATCTGCCCACTCACCCAACCTGTCCAAGTCACCCTGCATCCTCTTCATTAGTTACTTCCAGAAAGTATGTTTGCCACCCCTACCCAATCTTCAATTTGCATCTGATGGTTACTTCAATCTGGAGGGGAAGGGAAACAATCTTCTGAAATATCTTGTCGAAACAGAGAACTGCAGATGCTGGTTTATACCACAGATAGGAAACACAAAGTGCTGGAGTAACTCAGCTGGGTCAGGCAGCATCTCTGGAGAAAAAGGATGGGTGACATTTCTGGACGGGACCCTTCTTCAGGCCCTTCTTCACACTTCCATTTGTGTGCGCCTTCTGAAATATCTCTCCTGCAGCAAACCAGGAATCTAAACGATGACTCAGCACCATTTAAACTTGCACAAAATGAGGTTAATGAAAGTACACTGCTGAATGAGACTCCTAGAATAATCAATGAGTACTTTGTTTTAATTGGGGCCGATGAATACTTGAGCACTGTGGATCAAATGGTTTGGTTTAGTTCATTGTTATTGCCGTGTGGAGCCAGATTCAGGGACAGATTGTTCCCAGCTGTTATCAGGCCAATGAACCATCCTGTCACCAACTAGAGAGCGGTTTTTGACCTACCATCTCCCTCATTGAAGACACTCGGACTATCTTTAATCGGAGTTTACTGGACTTGAGCCTGCACGAAACGTTGTTCCCTTCATTTGTTTCTGTCCACTGTGGACGGCTTGGTTGTAACCGCGTATAGTCTTTCCGCTGACTGGATAGCAGGCATCAAAAAACTTTTCACTGTACCTCATTACACGTGACAATAGCAAACTAAACTAAACTACAGTAAAAGTTTACGTACTTCATTCTTTGGAGGGCAGGAAGATACCGGAGATCCCAGAGAAAAGACACGGGGAGAACGGACAAACTCCGTACAGACAGCGCCTGTAAGTAGTCAGGATCGAACCCGGGTCTCCTGTGCCGTTATGGCCCTGTCCCACAATGCGAGTTCGTTCAAGAGCTCGCCCGAGTTTTACAAAAAATCAAACTCGTGGTAAGCACAGAGAATGAACATAGTGGGTACGTCGGAGCTCGGGGACGTCTCTTAGCGGCTCGTAATGCTAACGGCAGGTACTCGGGAAGACTCGCTAACGGCAGGTAAGCACGGGAAGACTCGTGAAGATTTTTCAACATTTTTCAACATCCTTCATAGCAAAAGGATTTGAGTATAGGAGCAGGGAGGTTCTACTGCAGTTGTACAGGGTCTTGGTGAGACCACACCTGGAGTATTGCGTACAGTTTTGGTCTCCAAATCTGAGGAAGGACATTATTGCCATAGAGGGAGTGCAGAGAAGGTTCACCAGACTGATTCCTCGGATGTCAGGACTGTCTTATGAAGAAAGACTGGATAGACTTGGTTTATACTCTCTAGAATTTAGGAGATTGAGAGGGGATCTTATAGAAACTTACAAAATTCTTAAGGGGTTGGACAGGCTAGATGCAGGAAGATTGCTCCCGATGTTAGGGAAGTCCAGGACAAGGGGTCACAGCTTAAGGATAGGGGGGAAATCCTTTAAAACCAAGATGAGAAGAACTTTTTTCACACAGAGAGTGGTGAATCTCTGGAACACTCTGCCACAGAGGGTAGCCGAGGCCAGTTCATTGGCTATATTTAAGAGGGAGTTAGATGTGGCCCTTGTGGCTAAGGGGATCAGGGGGTATGGAGAGAAGGCAGGTACGGGATACTGAGTTGGATGATCAGCCATGATCATATTGAATGGCGGTGCAGGCTCGAAGGGCCAAATGGCCTCCTCCTGCACCTAATTTCTATGTTTCTATGTCCACGAGAGCCCCGAGTACCGACGGGCGGCCATTACCGTAAATCTCCGAGTTCGAATCAGGGCAATCAGGGCAAACTCTTGGAATGAACTCGTACCGTGGGACAGGGGTTTAAGGCAGCAACTCTACCGCTGCGCCACCGTGCCGCCCTTGACTCTGTTTAATGCTTGACTGTGGAGCCGCAAACATCGGATGAAAGGGATGTGTAAACATCAGGTCATTATAAATGCTTCAACACTTCAACATCTCCATTGCCTATGATTGTGGATTAGAGAGTCTGTTAATGCGTCTACACACAGTGTGCTATTGACAGAAGTCTGGTCATTCAGTTACTTCAGCTCACCCAGTTAATCAAAGACTGTTCTTGCTGCAAATTAAATTGAATACACATCATTATGGAGCACTTCAAACATGCTTGCAGCGTAAAAATCCAAAATATTTTCTTAAAATATTTCAAATAGCAGTCTGAAGAAGGGTCTCAATAGACAATAGACAATAGGTGCAGTATTAGGCTATTCGGCCCTTCGAGCCAGCACCGCCATTCACTGTGATCATCCCCAATCAGAACCCCATTCCTGCCTTCTCCCCATATCCCCTGACTCCACTATCTTTAAGGGCCCTATCTAGCTCTCTTTTGAAAGCATCCAACGAACCTGCCTCCACCGCCCTCTGAGGCAGATAATTCCACAGACTCACCACGCTCGGTGAGAAAAAGTGTTTCCTCGTCTCCGTTCTAAATGGCTTACTCCTTATTCTTAAACTGTGGCCCCTAGTTCTAGAGCTAGCATCTACATTGAAACCAACCAGTTCCTTCCTACACGTAAACTATTCTCATCTGCCTGCACGTAATCCATATTCTTCCATTCCTGGCATATCCATATACCTCTCTAAATTGCTTTTAAATGCCAATATCGTATCTGCGAAGGAATTCAGCGAAACGATCGCCCGGTCTGCGTTTGGTCTCGCCGATGAATAAGAGTCCACATCTTGAACAGAGAATACAGTAGATGAGGTTGGAGGAGGTGCAAGTGAACTTTTGCCTAACATGAAAGAACTGTCTGGGTCCCTGGACAGTCAAGGGAGGAGGTATAGCGACAGGTGTTGCATCTTCTGCGGTGAGAGGGGAAGGTACCTGGGGAGGGGGGTAGTTTGGGTGGGAAGGGACGAGTTAACCAGGGAGTTGCGGAGGGAGCGGTCTCTGCGGAAAACGGAATGGGGTGGAGATGGGAAGAAGTGGGAGGAGTCAAAGTAGAAGTAGTTGAGGGTGAGGACCAGCTCCGCTAGGCAGAGTAGAATGTTAGTAGCGGGAAATTGGCTGGTTCTGCGGTCGAGGAAGAAACAGAGGGCTTTAAGGCCTTCCTGGTGGGGGATGGAAGTGTAGAGTGACTGCACGCCCAAAGTGAAGATGAGGGAGTGGGGGCTCGGAAAGCAGAAGTCATTGAAGATATGAAGGGTGTGTGAGGTATCTTGGACATAAGTCAGGAGAGATTGGAACAATATTATGTTAGCCTTGATTCAAAGAGGGCTTGAATCCAAGTGGCAGGATATCCAGCTTCAATCAAAACCAGGGATTTATTAGATCAAACTATACTGGAATATTTCCCCCAATTCTGGACATTTCAAACAAAGGATAAACTTGCTAGGGAGGGAGTGTGAAAGAAAGATTCTTAGGATGGTGGGAACGTTACAAAAGAAGAGAGTGAGTGTGAGGTCAAGGATGATTAGATTACAATTCTAAAATGATTTTACCATTCACATGCTTAAACAGGTGTTTCAATGCTTATCAGGACCAGAGGTTTTCTGACTTTCACTGAGGGTAACTTTCATCAGCAACATGGACTCTTTTACCCAGGGTGGGGGAACCAAAGACAAGAGGACATATTTAACGTGAGAGGGGAAAGATTTGATGGTAACCTGAGGGATAATTTTTTAACACAGAGGATGGTGGGTGTATGGAACGAGCTGCCAGAGGAGATACTAGAGGCAGGGTTTCTGAAGTAGGGTTTCGGCCCGAAATGTTGCCTATTTCCTTCGCTCCATAGATGCTGCTGCACCCACTGAGTTTCTCCAGCACTTTTGCCTACCTTCGATTTTCCAGCATCTGCAGTTCCTTCTTAAATACTAGAGGCAGTTATTCTAACAGGGTGGCATGGCGGCGCAGCGGTAGAGTTGCTGTCTTAAGGGCCTGTACCTCTTTCACGACCTAATTCACAACCTTTCTTTACTCGTGGACATTTTTCATCATGTTGAAAAAACGCCCCGACCTACTCGATGCCACGAGTACCTACGACTAACATCACGGCTTGCTATGACCTACCTACGACCTCCTATACGACCTCGTGACGACCATGCTGCGAGTATGAGTCGGGGCAAACTCGGCAGAGGTCGTGAATTAGGTCGTGAAAGTGGGACAGGCCCTTTACAGCGCCAAAGACCCGCGATAAATTCCGACCATAATTCTACGAGGAGTTTGCACGATCTCCCTATGACCGCGTGGGTTTTCTCCGGGTGCTCCAGTTCCCTCCCACCCTCCAAAGACTTACAGGTTGGCAGGTTAATTGTCCCTAGTGTGGGTATAGTGGTGGTATACGGGGTGATCACTGGCCCACCGTAGACGCAAGGGCCTGCCCCCCCCCTTGCACGTTGTTTGCACGTAATTTACGCTACATCGTTTACGCGTCACGACACACGACGCGCGAGTCGTGACACGCACGTGATGCCGCATGGTGCGCATGGTGCGTGGTGAAGTAGGCAGCGCGGCTCCCCAGGACTTTGGGATGTACAAAATCTTCGCACGCCATTAGCGTGACGTGCAAATGAAGGCCAAGTGGGACAGGCCCTTCACTGTTTCCGCTCTGTATCTCAAAAGTCGACAGTCTAAAGCCTAACAGCATTTCCAAGACACTTGGACAGGTACATGGATAGGAAAGGTTTAGAGGGATGTGAGCGGGCTGACTTTACCTTGCACTAAATGTTATTCCCTTATCAATGTATCTGTACCCTGTAATCATGTATTGTCTTTCTGCTGACTGGATAGCAAGCAACCAAAGCTTTTCACTGTACCTCGCTACACGTGACAAGAAGCTAAAGTGACCTGAACAAATGGGACTAGCGTAGATGGGGCATCTTGGTCAGCATGGATGAGTTGGGCTGAAGGGCCTTGAGCAGTCTCTGCCGACTGAGGGATAAATATCACAGACCCCCACGGAAGCTGCCGGCTTTGTGGTACAGTATTTCTAGCGAGGCTGCAGCAGTGCCGTGCGCCCAGACTGTGCTGGGCTGGAGAGGCAGCTTCATTTCTGCACTAGTGTCTGTTGCTTGGGACTTGATCCAGCAACTACTGATTCAGAGCCACAGCTGAACCACAGCTGATGTTGTTTCACAGGGCTGAAGTTACAAGGCTCAGTAACAGTGTCTCCTTGGCAGTTCTGCTCCATTTGCTCTTTAATTTAAGATATTCCGAGGATTATAGCAGTCAGAGCCGAGTGATTTATTGGTAGACAGCGCTGAAGTTCAGTTTGTAGTGAAAGGGACGAGAGGAATTGAGAATCACCTTCAGTGCAAAGAGCTCTCGTGTTATAAGGAAGAGCGTTTAGGGCAGCGCGGTGGCGCTGCGGTAGAGTCGCTGCCTCACAGCGCCAGAGACCCGGGTTCCATCCTGACCACGGGTGCTGTCTGTACGGAGTTTGCGCGTTCTCCCCGTGACCTGCGTGGGTTTTCTCCGGGTGCTCCAGCTTTCTCCCACACTCCAAAGACGTGCAGGTTTGTAGGTTAATTGCCTTTGGTGAAATTGTAAATTGTCCCTGCATGTGTGGGATAGTGTTACACAACAGACAATAGACAATAGGTGCAGGAGTAGGCCATTCGGCCCTTCGAGCCAGCACCGCCATTCAATGTGACCATGGCTGATCATCGACAATCAGTACCCCGTTCCTGCCTTCTCCCCATATCACCTGACTCCGCTATTTTTAAAAGCCTTATCTAGCTCTCTCTTGGCAAAAAGAATTTCACTACACCTAGGTGTATGTGACAAAATAAATAAATTTGAAATTTGAAAGCATCCAGAGAACCTGCCTCCACCTGAGGCAGAGAATTCTACAGACACCACTCTCTGTGAGAAAAAGTGTTCGTTCTAAATGGCTTACTCCTTATTCTTAAACTGTGGCCCCTGGTTCTGGACTCCCCCAACATCGGGAACATGTTTCCCGCCTCTAGCGTGTCCAAGCCCTTAACAATCTTATATGTTTCAATGAGACATCCTCTCATCCTTCTAAACTCCAGAGTATACAAGCCCAGCAGCTCCATTCTCTCAGCATATGACAGTCCCGCCATCCCGGGAATTAACCTTGTAAGTGTGCGGGGATCGCTGGTCTAAATTGTAAACTCTAATCTCTATCGAGGGTTCTCGAGTAGGGTTTACATGACACAGCTGGAGAGCGGTCCTGACCTCCCATCTACCTCATTGGAGATCTTGGAACGGTCTTTGATCGGACTTTTCCAGGCTTCAATGTCCAATGGTTTCTTGTCGTCACATGTACTGAGGTACAGTGATTTTTTTTGCTTACAGTTCAGTAAAGTATCACCACATCCAAGGACAATCCCCAATTAAGTACAAAGTGCATATAAATAGTTCACTGATACAGGATATAGGGGTCGGCAGGTTTTGGTACCATTGTCAAAGTCGGTCCAAAAGACAGGCAACTGAACCATCCTATCATGACCTAGATAGACAATAGACAATAGGTGCAGGTGTAGGCCATTCGGCCCTTCGAGCCAGCACCACCATTCAATGTGATCATGGCTGATGATCTTTTTTAACGCAACTTTTTAGGCAACTGCAGCAGACGACTAGGGTGTCGCCTGTACGGTGGTGAGTCGTCTCCTCAGCCGCCCAAAGAGTTGTAACGTCTTTCTGGTCGCCGCTGGATTTTCAACATGTTTGAAAATTTTCAGCGACAGTCGGCGACAGTGGGTTTGACGGCAATGAGCGTAGCGTGACTTCTCCTGACGTAGGCGCTGTCATGGGATGTCGCCAGGTTAACAACGTAGGTTGTCGCCGGTGCTGACTTCGGCGAATTCCATCAGCGACTACCTACGTCAACCGGCGACAGGTACCGGCGACTGAATTGTCTTCAGTTGTCGCCGACAGTCGTTACTTGTTGTAACTCGTCATGGGTGGACGTGGGTTGACTTCAGTTGTCATAGGTTGTCGCGGGTGGACGTTGGTTGTCGTACGTGTGGTCGTATGTAGACGTCCTAATGGGTCGCCGGTTGCCGGTAGCTTGCCGTAGCTTGACTAGGTGGTAGGTTGTCGTAGACATTGTCGTAGGTGGGTGGGGGGGTCCAGTTGCCGTTGACCTGCTACGACTATGGCAGTCGCCAGCAGTCATCTAAAAAATAGCCTAGATAGGACAGGCCCTTTACAGCGCCGGAGACCCGGGTTCGATCCTGACTACGGGTACTCTCAGCACGGAGTTTATACGCTCTCCCCGTGACCTGCGTGCATTTTCTCCGCGATCTTTGGTTTCCTCCCACACTCCAAAGACGTACAGGTTTGTGGGTTAATTGGACCGGTAGAAGCGTATATTGTCCCTAGTGTACGTAGGGTAGTGTCGGGCAAGATGGAACCCACCTTCAGAATCCACACTTGCACATACTACAGGAGAGGGTACCCTGTCTAGTTTCATTACATGGCAACTCCAATGCACGGGGACGCAAGAAGCTGCCGAGAGAATGATACGAAAGGTAGCAGATGCAGGTGGGGATCCTTGAGGGACTGGATGCAAAACATCGGGGATATAGCACTGCACATCATTACGTGATTACCCTTGGTCAGATCCGGAAGTGGTGACACTGCCCAAGCAGCTGTGGCTCGCCTGCAGTCCAGCTGTCTTTTTCTTTATTTTAGTTGTCTCTTTTGTCTTGTTGGACGTATGTTGTCGTTTATTTTTAGTTGTGCATGTGTGGGGGGGGCGGGGGAAACTTGTTTTAGTCCCTTCCTTCGGGGGGATGCGAACTTTCCTTTGTCGTATCTCCGTCTCCGTCTGCGCTGAGGCCTAATCGCGGAGCTGGCGGCCTCCAACTGGGACCGACCTCGAGGCTCCGGGGGCAGAGCCAGGACTCACCATCGCGAAGCTGCCCGCCTTCGGTGCTGTGGTGGCGCTGCAGCGGCAGTGGAGACCCGACTTCGGAGCCTCGGAGGCTCCGCCCGCGGGCCCGGTGGACGACAACATCGGGAGCTCACGGGTCCCAGGTTGGTGACCAATTCTCCGGAGCTCCCGCAACAACAGCTTCGTCCGCTGGACTGGAGGGCGGCAGCTTCCTCCACCCCCATACCGCGGAGTTTGAACCGGCCCGTTCGTTCGTGGAGACTGATTCAGCCACTTACTATCACCCGGCGGTGGGGGGGGGCCCAACATCGAAAGCCTGGATCGCCTCAACGAAGAGGGAGAACAAGGACGGAAGAGACAATGACTTTAAGACTTTTGCCTTCCATCACAGTGAGGAGGTGCCTGGTAGACTCACTGTGGTGGATGTTTGACTGTGTTAAGTGTGTGTTCTGGTGTTTTATTCTCTGTCATGACTGCAAGGCACGTAATTCCATTCAAACCAAAAGTTTGAATGACAATAAAGGATACTTTATACTTATTAATTTTATTTGAACTAATATCATAAAAACAGATGGAATGATCCTGTCTTCTTTGTGGGAGCTGACGTATGAAGAGCCAAGGACTTCATTTTTAACACTACAGTCACAATTTCAAGAAATGCTTTGATTGATTGAAAGATCATCATCATCATCATCATCATCGGCGGTCACTCGAAACGAGTATGACTGTCCCCTCCTCTCCATAGGGTCGTCTACTTGTGGGTCTGCAGATGTCTGTAGAGGCCGATCCGCGATCCACACACCTTGGTGCAACGTGGGGAGTGGAGACTGGCGGTGGTTGGTAGACGTCGAGCCCCCTGCTCTCTCTGTTGCTTTGTCTCTGAGACATGGCGTAGTTCCATTTCCAGCTCCTTCCTGCACGGATTTCCTCCAGGAGCGCCTGTCCAGAGGCTACTTCTGGGGCACCTTTTCTAGCCCTTTCCCCAAGTGGGGTGGAGCAGAGTGGATCCGAAAGAGGACAGCTCAGTCGTGCGTGCAGCTGCCGATGGGCTCTTCTGCCTCGTTCCAAGTCCAGCGACTAAATCTAACGCCCAACGCCTGATGTGCCAGCTCAAGACTAGGGGCTTGCAGATCTCACAATCCTGCCCCCATCGCCACTTGCTGGTCGCCATAGGACTTAATCCAGGGTGCTATTCCCTATATGGAGGACGCCTGTGCGTGACTTTGTTTAACGTGGGGAGACTGGTGCACAGACAGCCACCCCACGGTCCTTGACAGATCTGGGTCAGGATCCAGTGGCATGGAGTCCAAGACGACCGGAGACCCTTTTCTGCCGCAGCCTTCATCCGCCTTCCCAGCCGTTGTGACGTTAGCTCCACTAAGGTCAGCCATCGTCCTCCGCCTGTTCCACCGTTGAGGTCTTGGTTGGATCGCTCTTTGTCAGGGACCTCCCCCTCGACCTTACCGCCATGGGTGGCCCTACCAGGAGCACAGCTCCAGGCGGCATCGCTCTCAGGGTCTCAGGTCCACACGAGCTTCTCCACCACGACAAGGTGACAATCCACGGAGAAGCGATTGAAAGATACAGCACGGAAACAGGCCCTTCGGCCCACCGAGCCCACGCCGGCCATCGATCACCCTTTCACATGTCATCCCACTTTCCCATCCACTCCCTACCCACTAGGGGACAATTTCTACAAGAGGCCAATTAATCTACAAACCCACACGTCCCTGTGAAGTGGGATGAAAACACTACCCACACGCTCACACATGCAAACTGCACCCGGGATCAGGGACCAGGTCTCTGGTTTTTACATTTACCAGCCTACTATCTGATGGTGACTTTAGGCACATCAACCTACAAACTTAATGCAATTCGTACGTCTTTGGAGTGTACAGGCCCTTCGGCCCTTTGGGAGTCCGCAAACCAGCAACACAACCCCCACGCAGGTCACGGGGCAATCAACCTACAAAGAACTTTGGAGTGTGCAAACTCCGCAAACAGCACACAGCACCCGTAGTCGGGATGAAACCCGGGTCTCTAGCGCTGCGAAGGGCAGCAGCTCTACCGCTTTAATAGGATACAATTATAAAATTATAAAAGGACTGGACAAGCGAGATGCAGGAAAAATGTTCCCAATGTCGGGCGAGTCCAGAACCAGGGGCCACACAGTCTTAGAATAAAGGGGAGGTCATTTAAGACTGAGGTGAGAAAAAACTTTTTCACCCAGAGAGTTGTGAATTTGTGGAATTCCCTGCCACAGAGGGCAGTGGAGGCCAAGTCACTGGATGGATTTAAGAGAGAGTTAGATAGAGCTCCAGGGGCTCGTGGAGTCAAGGGATATGGGGAGAAGGCAGGCACGGGTTATTGATAGGGGACGATCAGCCATGATCGCAATGAATGTGGGTGCTGGCTCGAAGTGCCAAATGGCCTCCTGCTGCACCTATTTTCTATGTTTCTATGCTACCATGTCGCTCAGGTGAGTTACTTGCCAAGGCATGTACAGGGGAGAGGAGTTTAACATCTCTCGCCAGTAATAAATGTGCTTCATCCCTCACAGCAGCATGCACACCTTGCTTTTACATGGGCCTGGTACAACATTCATTTGTGTCATAGGTTGTACATTGATGCAGGGCCCATTAACTTGCCTCCCGGGCTGTAGGCTTATCCACTGGGACAATTGATCCTGACAGAAAGGAAATATACTGAAGTGAAAACAGACTCCCGTGGTCACAGATTTATTGTGCTGTGACCTCAAGCCTTTGTCTGCACCGGAGAAAAGCTGCTTATATGTTAAAACAGGGAATGTATATTATATTCTTTGGCGTGTCGGGGAGCACGGTGGCGCAGGGGTAGAGTTGCTGCCTTAAGGGCCTGTCCCACTGTACAATACAACAATACAATACCATTTATTGTCATTTGATCCTCAGTGAGGGGACGAGGGGACATACACACAATTTAATTCACACAAACATCCATCACAGTGAACCCACTGTGATGGAAGGCAAAGTCTTTTCTCTCCCCTGTTCTCCATGTCTCTCCCGATGTCCAAGCCCCAGGCGGGCGATGATAAGTCCCACGGCCATTTTAGGCCGTGCCGGGCGATTTACGGCCCCGCTCCCGGTCTAAAAGTCACAATGTTGGAGCCCCCGGCGGGCGCTGGAATGTCCCACGGCCATGAAGCCGCGCCGGGCGATGTACGTCCCCGCTCCGGGTCGTTCCAACCCCGCGACACGGGCTGGAGAAGTCGCGTTGCGGGAGCTCCGGGAAGCGGTCTCTCCCCCCGGACCCGCGAGCTCCCGATGTCCCAGTCCACCGGACCTGCGGCTGCGTTGCTGGAGCCTCCGAGCCCCAGGAGTCGAGTCGCAGCAGCGAGTCACCACCGCTCCCCACGCTCCGAGGCCGGCCAGTGAGTAGTCCGCAGCTTCGCAGTCTCCCGAGCCCCCGGGTCGTTCAGGTTGGAGGCCGCTCCACGGTGCTAGGCCCCAACGACAACGGAGACCCGACAGGGAAAAGGTCGGGTCTCCCGGACAGGGAAGAGATTTTAAACAGTTTCCCCCGCCCGCTCCCCACATATACACATTTAAAACCAGTTTTAAAAAAACACCAACACTACATTTAACTGGACAAAAAATAAAAAAAAGACAGACAGGCTGTAGGGGGCGCTGCAACGGGTGAGTCGTGCCGGCCGTGTACGAGGTAATTCAAGAGTTCTCCCGAGTTCTCCTCTGATTTGAGCTTGTGTAATGTACGTAGCGGGTACGTAGGGGCTCGTGGATGTCACGTAACGGCTCGTACGAGTAACGGCCGCTACTCGGGAAATCCGGCAAACTTGTGACGTTTTTTCAACACCGTGAAAAATGTCCACGAGTAAAAAAATACTCGTGATGAAAAAAATTGTTACTTTTTACTCGTACGAGCCACCACGTACTGTGGGACAGGCCCTTTACAGGCCAGAGACCCGGGTTCGATCCTGACTACGGGAGCTGTCTGTACGGAGTTTGTACGTTCTCCCTGTGACCTGCGTGGATTGTCTCCGAGATTTTCGGTTCAGATAAACTAGTTTAGTTTAAGTAAGATAAGATTTTGAAGCCTGTCACCACAGAGGATAGTGAGGTTATCCACTTTGGTATCAAAAACAGGAAGGCAGATTATTATCTAAATAGTGTCAAGTTGGGAAAAGGGGAAGTACAACGGGATCTGGGGGTCCTTGTTCATCAGTCACTGAAAGTAAGCATGCAGGTACAGCAGGCAGTGAAGAAAGCGAATGGCATGTTGGCCTTCATAACAAGAGGAGTTGAGTATAGGAGCAAAGAGGTTCTTCTGCAGTTGTATTATGCTCTGGTGAGACCACATCTGTGGTATTGTGTGCAGTTTTGGTCTCGTAATTTGAGGAAGGACATTCTTGCTATTGAGGGAGTGCAGCGTAGGTTCACAAGGTTAATTCCCGGGATGGCGGGGCTGTCATATGCTGAGTGGCTGGGCTTGTTTACGCTGGAATTTAGAAGGATGAGACGGGATCTTATTGAAACATATGATTATTTAAGGTTTGGACATGCTAGAGGCAGGAAACATGTTCCTGATGTTGGGGGAGTCCAGAACCAGGGGCCACAGTTTAAGAATAAGGGGTAAGCCATTTAGAACGGAGACGAGGAAACACTTTTTCACACAGAGAGTCGTGAGTCTGTGGAATTCTCTGCCTCAGAGGGCGGTGGAGGCCAGTTCTCTGGATGCTTTCAAGAGAGAGCTAGATAGGGCTCTTAAAGATAGCGGAGTCGGGGGATATGGGGAGAAGGCAGGAACGGGGTACTGATTGGGGATGATCAGCCATGATCACATTGAATGGCGGGTCTGGCTCGAAGGGCCGAATGGCCTACTCCTGCACCTATTGTCTATTGAGATGTAACGAGGAGATCGGTGGGAGTTACAGCTCAGGTACGTGGTCTTCAAGTGTTAAAGGCCTGTCCCACTGTACGAGTTCATTCAAGAGCTCTCCCAAGTCTAACAAAAATCAAACTCGTGGAAGCACGTAGCATGTACATAACGGGTACGTCGGAGCTCGGGGACGTCTCTTAACGGCTCGTAACGCTAACGGCAGGTACTCGGGAAGACTCGCTAACGGCAGGTACACGGGAAGACTCGTGAAGATTTTTCAACGTGTTGCAAAATGTCCACAAAAGCCCCGAGTACCGACGAGCGGCCATTACCGTAAATCTCCAAGTTCGAATCAGGGCAAACTCGGGAAAACTCTTAGAATGATCTCGTACAGTGGGACAGGGGCTATAGTATAGTTGATTTATGAATGACAGCATGAAGCTGTAACGGAAGGCTTGTGTTAACTTGTGCTAACTGAGACTTGTGCTAACTGAGACTTCCATCTGAAGGAAGTGGGTGAGACTAACCACTGACGTCACCAGACGAGATGGTGTTGAATTCCCTTGAAATAACAGCAGATCGAGGCAGCGGCAAGATTTATTGCATGGAATGCATGGATGCGAGTGAAACATTCCTCTGACCTCACCTTTAGACGTATAACCTTCCTCCAACAGATTGCATCTTAGATCACCTTACACCTACTCATCTGCCTCCTGGACAAATATCTGGCTGCAATGTTTACCTCGGGTGGGGCTGGGGATGAGTGGTCGCAGCAGAGAATATACTCACATGCATGTCACGTACTGCAAGGAATCAATGCCTTTGAAATAAATGCAGCAGCAAACTCTCTAAGTAAGAACGTTTAAAAAAAAAAAAATTTAAATACTATAACAGCAGCAAAATACATGTGAGCCAAGTATAAAGCAGGTGGACACAAAATGCTGGAGTAACTCAGCGGGCCATGCAGCGTCTCTGGAGCAAACGTCACCCAATCCTTCGCTCCAGGGATGCTGCCCGACCCAAGTTCAAGTTCAAGTTACATTTATTGCCACGTGCACCAGTTGGTGCGGTGAGTTTTGAGTTCCCGTACAGCCATACGAATAAAAAGAACACAACACACGATAGAGTTTAACATGATCATCCCCCACACAGCGGAATCAACGTTCCCCACAGGCATCTTCCTCTTGTTCACCCGTGGTCGGGGCCTTTGAGCCTTCCGCAGTCGCCCGATGTTCAGGCCCTCACGCCGGGATGATCGGAACTGCGACGTCAGAACGGATGAACACACTCAGTGGCCTGGAGTTTCCGAATCGGCCACTTCCTACCGGAGACCGCAGCTCCCGACGGACGACCCTCTGCAAAAGGATCCCAGGACTCCACGATGATAAAGTCAGCGCCGCCCGCGGCTGGAAGCTCCGCAGACCACAGCTCCACGCTGTTGGACCACAGCTCCATGGTGTTAAAGTCGGCTGGCCCAACACTCCGGAGTTCCAACACGGTGATCCCCGGTAAGGCATCGCCCGCTCCACAATGGAATCAGTGCTGCGCCGCCGCTGCTGAAGCTCTGGCCGGTCTCCGGCAGGAAAGGCCGCGCCAATCTAGATGGTAGACCGCGAGGGGGGGGGCGAAGATGCGGCTCAGAGAAAAGACAAAGCTCGACCAGGAAGTGACTGGGTAACGGTTTCCTCCTTCCCCCCCACCTCCCACACATAAAAAAGACTAAGAAATCTCCAGGAACATACTTTTAGACAGACTAAAAATAACCCAAAGAGTTAAAGGACGGACAGACTGCTGGTGGGGCTGCCTCGCGCGCTGAGTTACGACAGCGTTTTGTGTCTACCTTCGCAACCCGAATCGTCACCCATTCCTTCATTGACACCGAAGATAGACACAAAATGATGGAGTAACTCAGCAGGACAGGCAGCATCTCTGGAGAAAAGGAATAGGTGCCGTTCGGGACCTTTCTTCAGACCCTTCTTCAGCAGGGAAACTGTCTGTCCAAGACATTTGATGTGCTCAACATCTTAGGGTTAGAGAGTCATAGTCATACAGTGTGGAAACATGCCCATCGGCCCAACATGCCCACACCGGCCAACATGTCCCATCTACACTAGTTCCACCTGCCTGACTGTGGCCCATATCCCTCTAAACCTGTCCTAGAAACATAGAAACATAGACAATAGGTGCAGGAGTCGGCCATTTGGCCCTTCGAACCAGCATTGCCATTCAATATGATCATGGCTGATCATCCTAAATCAGTACCCCGTTCCTGCCTTCTCCCCGTATCCTTTGATTCCGTTAACCCGTAGAGCTATATCTAACTCTCTCTTGAAAACATGATCCTCTTCATGTACCTGTCTAAATGTTCCGTGTACGAGGTCAGGATTGAACCTGGGGTCTCTGGCGCTGTGAGGGCAGTTGCCCATTTGTTCTCCGTGTGTTTGGGGTGCATTTGTTTGACTGCAGTCAGCGAGCCCAGTCATTGGTAATCGGTAATCACATTGCAATTGCCTAAGATGCAAGATGCTTTCTGTACTAAACATATGTTAACCAAAGATCCGATAGCGAGCAAGATAGATCACTCAACGAAAAAGACATAGTACGGTCATGGGCAGATTCATGGGTAATTTTCAGCCCCATTTCCATAACCGGCTTCCGTCTCCGCATCGAAGATCCCGTAGGATACTAGTGCGGAGCCGGAAGCCGGTTACGGAAACATCCTCGTAAAAATAAAAGTTATTTGGGAAAAATCTTCTCCTCATTTTCAGAATTTTAATTTATTAACCCAAACTGTTCCCCCGCAACGTTGATTACACTGCGAGTCGGGTCGGGTCGGGTTACGGAAATGGATGAAAAAAAGGCCCACGTTCCGCTCCGTTGCGTACTACACGTCAGCCCATTGCATTTAGCATGAGTGGTCTATCTTAGAAACATAGAAACATAGAAATTAGGTGCAGGAGTAGGCCATTCGGCCCTTCGAGCCTGCACTGCCATTTAATATGATCATGGCTGATCATCCAACTCAGAATCCCGTACCTGCCTTCTCTCCATACCCTCTGATCCCCTTAGCCACAAGGGCCACATCTAACTCCCTCTTAAATATAGCCAATGAACTGGCCTCAACTACCCTCTGTGGCAGAGAGTTCCAGAGATTCACCACTGTCTGTGTGAAAAAAGTTCTCCTCATCTCGGTTTTAAAGGATTTCCCCCTTATCCTTAAGCTGTGACCCCTTGTCCTGGACTTCCCCAACATCGGGAACAATCTTCCTGCATCTAGCCTGTCCAACCCCTTAAGAATTTTGTAAGTTTCTATAAGATCCCCTCTCAATCTCCTAAATTCTATAGAGTATAAACCAAGTCTATCCAGTCTTTCTTCATAAGACAGTCCTGACATCCCAGGAATCCCATCTTGCTCCGCTATAGGATCTTTCATGTTAACTATCCACAGTAAATTATCACTGAATGCGCAAACAAGAAGTTTGATATGAAACTTGAAATGAGCACGGGGTCGGCATGGTGGTACAGCGGTAGAGTTGATGCCTGACAGCGGTTGCAGCACCAGATTAGATTAGATTACATTCCTTTATTTGTCATTCAGACCTTTCGGTCTGAACGAAATGTCGTTGCCTGCAGTCATACATATAATAATAAACAACAAAACACCCAATAAACACAAATTAACATCCACCACAGTGAGTTCACCAGGCACCTCCTCACTGTGATGGAGGCAAAAGTCTTAAAGTCACTGTCTCTTCCCCTCCTTATTCTCTCTCTGCGCTGAGGCGATCCAGGCCTCCGATGTTGTTACCCCACCGGGCGATGGTAAGTCAGTCCCGTGGCTCAACCGAGCTCCGTGGCCCGGAGAGGTCGAAGCTTCCGAAGATGCCGCCCTCCAGTTCAGCGGACGCAGCTGTTGCCGCGGGAGCTCCGGAAAAACAGGCACCAACCTGTGACCTGCGAGCTCCCGACGATGTCGTCCACTGGGCCCTCGGCCGAGCCCCTGATTCAGGTCGCCGCCGCCAGAACGCCGCCTCAGCCACCGGAGTGCCGTCTCAGCCCCGCGCTGGGCCGCCCTCACCGGAGCGCCATCTCAGCCCCGAGTCGTGCCGCTGCCACCGGAACGCTGGAACGCCGCCACAGCCCCGAACTCGGCCAGCCTCGTGTTGTAAGTCCTGGCTGGCTCTGCTTCCGGAGCCTCGAGGTCAGTCGCAGTTGGAGGCCGCCAGCTCCGCCATTAGGCCTCAGCGCAGACGGAGGCCGAGAAGGGGGGATACGACAGAAAGAGTCGCATTCCCCCGAAGGGAGAGACGAAAACCATGTTTCGCACCCCCCCCCCCCCCACCAACACTGAGTTTAACACAACCTAATAACTAAAAATTTGACTGAAACAAGACAAAAAAACAACAGAAAAAGTAAAAGAAAAAACAGACGGCCTGCATGCTTGCAGCTGTTATACAGCGCCGCCACTTCCGGAACCAGAGACCCGTGTTCGATCTTAATTACAGGAGCTGTGTGCACGGAGCTTGTACGTTCGCCCCATGATCATGTGTGTGTTTCCTCCCAGGTTTGCAGGTTCATCGGCTTGTTACAAATGTAAGTTGTCCCTAGTGTGTGCGGTATAGTGTTAGTGTGCGGGGATCGCTGGTCGGCGCGGACTCGGTGGTCCGAAGGGCCTGTTTCCGCACTGTATCTCTAAACTCAACTGAACGAAAACGCAACCTAAATGATAGATACCAGATGCTGGAATCTTGAGCAAAATGCCAAGTGCTGGAGGAACTCAGCGGGTCGGGCAGCATCTGTGGAGGGAATGGACAGACAAGGTTTTGGGTTGGAACCCTACTTCAGATCTAATAAGCTAAACGCCAGATGGCCTTCCTTGAAAGAATGTCCCAATTTGACTCGACAAAAACCAGGCGGCATGCTTGAACGTAAATCCCTGTAGAATTCCATGTCAATTCCACGTTCAGATGCCATGTAACCGATTATTGTCGTGTGCTATTTAATTTAATTTGTGCTGCAAAGTGAAATGTCTCAGTTGGAAGTAGTTTTACATCCAGCTTCTTTAGAAAGACTAAGTTTGAGTGGGACATCACAACAGTTTCAGGTCCAGTTTAGTATACTGTCACATATACCAAGGTACAGGTGAATAGCTTTAAGCCCCTGTCCCACTTGGGCGATTCTTTCGGCGACTACAGGCGACTGGGCTGTCCCCACACGGTCGCGGGGTGACACCTGTACGGTCGTGAGTCGCCTCCACAAGTCGCCGAAAGAGTCGTAACGTTTTTCTGGTCGCTGCTGGATTTTGAAATGTTCAAAACTTTTTGTCGACTGTAGGCTTGACGTAGCTCGTCTTCCCCTGTCGTAGGCGCTGTCGTAGGTTGTCGCCAGTTGTCGTAGGTTGTCGCCAGGTGACGTTGGTTGTCGGCAGGTGCTGACTTTGGTGAATTCCATTGGCCACTACTTACGTCAACCCACGTCAAACGGCGACAGGTACCGGCGACTGAATTGTCTTCAGTTGTCCACGACAGGGTCGTTGCTTGTCGCGGGTGGACGTAGATTGACTTTGGTTATCGTAAGTTGTCGCCTGTGTGGCCGTCGGTTGTCGTAGGTGTGGTCGTAGGTGGACGTCCTAATGTGTCGCCGGTTGTCGGTAGCTTGCCGTAG